>NW_008825428.1:7273014-7278907 GCF_000699105.1 Pygoscelis adeliae
GACCTCCTGGGACAGTTTCTTGGCTACTGTGTCCGGCAGCTTCTCCACAGCTGAGATGCAGGCCCGTAGGGAGGAAGAGAGACTTCCTTCATATTGCCAGAGTTGGCCAGCCAATTCATCTGCCGTTTGTCCCTCTCCTTCTTTCCAGGTCATTACTGCCAATGAGTTGGCATACGAAGCTGGTGCGCTCTGTACAAACTTCCGCCACATGGGTCATGTGCACTTGACTTCATCTGGATCTTTTGATAACCGCTCGTTGTTCAGGTCATCACAAATCACCTCCAGCATGGCTAATTCCCTCAGGTCCTGGGTACCTCTCTCAATGGTGGTCTACTTGCCTGGGTGACATATAACATCTTCCTTGAAGGGATACCTTTCCTTCACACCTGACAGGAGTCACCTCCAGAGGCTGAGGACTTGTGCCCCTTTTCCAACCGCTTTGTCAATGCCCCCTTCCCTGGAAAGGGATCCTAGCTGCTTGGCTTCCCTATCTAATCCCAGGCTACTGGCCCCATTATCCCAGCATCGGAGCAGCCAGATGACAATGTGCTCGCCTGGACGATTACTGAAATTCTTTTGCATATCTCGCAGCTCACTCAGGGATAGGGATTGAGTGCTTACCGCCTCCTTTATGGGTTCTGCCTCTTCCTCCTCTTGTTCTCAGGATGGCCCTGCTTTTTCTTCATCCCTTACTAAGTGAGTTGATTTTCTTGTGTATTTCTTCTTGTGTATAGGGGTGACTGATACCAACATGGGTTGGTTCTCTGGTTCAGCCACAGTACCTGTCTCCAGGGTTGGAGTAGCCACAGTGCCTGTTGCTGGGCTTTGAGTAGCTGCAGTACCTGTCATGGGGGTTGATTTCTGGATAGTATCAAATACAGATTTGTGGACTAAGCTGAATGTTTGAAAACATTGACTGCAGTATTTTTTTCCTACAGGTACCAAGAAATATCCTTCAATTTTTCTCGAAAGACCTGTTTATGAACAGATTAGACAAGCACTTGTCACTATAGCAGGTGGGCTTAAAAGACCTTTCAGGGTCTCCAAAAACAATCAATTTTGCTGTTTCTGATTTTACATTTATCTTAGACCGAAATTTTATCCTCTTTTTCATCTTCAGGACAGTTACTGTATTGTAATGAAATAATTACCTCAGACAGTGCTTGAACAGAAACCTTCTTATGGTATGTGTAGCACTGTGAACAGGCATATCAAATGCCTGCGTTAGACTGGTGACTTATATTCTACTGCAATGAAAATTAAAAAGAGAAAAAGTGAGGCTGAAAAGAAAAAAAATAGGATAGTTTCCCTTAAACTTAGATGAGATGTTATGAAGAAATAATCAAGCTGGAACTTATTTGAACTTCTCTGTCTAAATCAATACTGGAGTAGTCTGTCTTTGCAGTGATAAGACAGGAAGATTCAGCCTTTCTATTGGGCTCAAGGCAGAAGTCACAGGTTGAAGTGTAATCAAAAATTATCTCCTAGCTCTTCCCCCCCCCCCCCCCCCCCTCGCTGCCAAGCCATGCATCAGCATGCAGCTTGGTCTCAGAGCTTCAGATTATCTGTCAGACATAGAAAAGCTGTCTCAAGCAGCAAGGACCTCTAATCAAATATTGACAGATGAGATGTTCTAGGTGATAAAAATAGATTTAAAATCCAAAGTGACATTTTTTGATTAGAATCATAGCCTAACTGTTAAAGTCATGATGTAAGATAAATGATACAGTCTAAGTCTTCAAATCAATTTATTATCTTTCCTAAATATAATGCATATGAGTTTCCTACTTAAACCAAGGTCAAACCCCCACAAATTAACCTAAATAGCTTCATATTTTCCTCTAGATTGATAAAAAAACCCTTCTACTTGATTTGAAAAAGTTACAAGTTTGAAAGATATAGAGAGAGAATAGGAAATACTGACAGAAAAGATCATACTCTACAACATTTAACTAGTACACCATTCTAACTGAAGCCATGGTAGCAGTGTGGTATGTAACATCTCGATATTGAACCAAAAGGATTTAAATTAATATAAAAATATTACCCTTAACATGGAAATGATGACCTTGATGTTGCTTTGTTATAAAAGCATTTAAGCCTGTGCATTGTTCGATTTCCTAAAAGCACAAGACACTTTAAAGGTTAAAAAAAAAAAGGGCAAAAAAATCATATACATAATTGTTCCCATATTTTGCTTTGGGTTCCTGAAGACCACAGCCACTATCAAAGGGGAATTTATAAAATCTGCTGTAGTGTGTGAATCAAGAAGAGAGGGAGAAGGAAGATGCCAGGCTATCATTTTTGTACAAATGCATCACATATCTGCACACAGTGTTTCAGCCCAGGAAACATCCTTCCTAGGAGGACGATGACAAGCAATCATCATACAAATCATGCAACATCAGCCAAGGTTAGCATGAAGCAGCATATCAGAAAAAGAGTAAGTGTTGAAGAAAGGAGGTAGTTTATGCCTGGAATGGAGACATGGTCAACTGTGTGGTGCAGAGAGCCCAAACAGTGTAATAAGTGGAGGATGTATGATAGACATGCAGTAATGACAACCAATTAGGAGGTGAATGACACAACATACATCCTACAATAGCTTGCTATCTGATGTACATCTCAAATACTGGTATACTGGGGAACTGAGAAATGCATAGACTTTTGTGACTGAGTTTATCAGTATTGCTAGAAGAAAGGAGAGTAACAAGAAGGAATTTCAGGGTAAGACAAATGGATGAGGAAGCTGTGCTCTGGAGTCATGGAACAAAAGTCAACATAGATCAGTATCTTGAGGCCATACTTATCTGGCCAATACCAAGACTAAAATCCAACTATGATTCAGTACAGCTATTACAAAACATTTTGGTTTTATAGGCTGAATATATTATAGAACACATGGAAACTTAAAGTAGAACTTTATTTTGGGTTGATGAAATATTTTCAAAGCACTGTGGTCATGTAATCTAATTCACATGAGAAAATTCAATGGTAGACTAACTTTTCTTTAAACTGTTAAAATAGTATGCAAAATAGACATCTAGATTTTCATGCAATGATGTGTTAACTCAAACGTAGTATCTGTTAACCTAGGATATGATAGAATAAACTTGACCTTTTTAATTTTATAAAAAAAATGTTTTGGTATAAACATTTTGCAAGGAATCAAGAAATTTGATGTTCCGAGCAATTACTAGGTAGTTTAAATCAAATGTATATACCCATTGCATGTGTATAAAAACTGAGGTCACAACTATATAAGCAATAACTTAAATGAAAGATTCTTTCAGTTATTAAAGTACAGTCAAAAGAATATAATGACAATCATCAGAGCTAAACTAATAATAATAATAATAACAACAACAACAACAATAATAATCTTATTATGGGACACTAGGGCAGTACCAGCATTTAGCAATCTTCAGGATTCTCTTCTCCAGCCCCCTTACAACACCCAAATAAAACCTATCGAGATTAAAAAAGCTTTCTAACACCAGCACAGAAGATAATTCTCTGTGTTTTCACTATCATTCTTCAAGAAGAAATTTTTTAAGAGTATCAAAATAATTCTGGCAAGGCATGACTTGCAATTTAGTGCATATCCAAAATTTAACTACACAATTTGGCCTGTGATTTCTCCCTTGCAATACTCACAGAGATTTTATCTGCTTTGCGTGTTTATAGGCTTTGTTGTTACAAGACCCTCACACTCCTTATAAGCAAAAAATACCAATTAATTAAGTCTCACAGCATCCATTTTAAGCAGAAAAATTACATCCAGTTTACAGATAGGGAATTTCATGGGTTTACCAAAGACAAATCAAGGTCATAGGCAGTCAGCTGTAGAACTGCCACTGAATTCAAGATTAATCTCAAACTACAATAAAGCTCACATTAAATTGAGAGGACACAAATTTTGTTTCAGTCTCCAGATTCACAGTGCTGGGCACTAACTTCTAGCTACAATGTTTTTGAATTAACGCTGGCTTAAACCCCCCCCTTGGATTGCTGGTTGCCAGCACTGCTCAGTTTGAGAAATAAAGCAGTGACTGTAAAGGAATTAAGAGAATGTCCATATCCATATCCTCACCAGTGGGTTTCAGCTGGAAGGTAGTGCTAAGGCATTTGCTTGTGTTCCCATTTAAATAAGTGAGCACACTAAAACCTAGCTCCTTTGTGCAGATGGTGAGGTTGGGGTGAGTTACAACTCAAGTAAAGTGTCCAGTTAATTGTACAGTGAAAACATGCCACTCAATATCAGTATCAATTTGAAAGCCACTTGCAAACACTAGCTGAATTTTTCTCACTGCTGCTAAAGGAACTGAAGCTGTTTTAACTTAGATACTGACAGATAACAGAGTGGAATAAGGTAAACAGAAGTAGGTTTTCAGCTTTCTTTTAAAACCAAACCAGACAAAACAACCTTTTCATACCTTCACGTCTTCCAATCAAAAAATTGATTAAGGTGTTATTTCAATTTACATAGATAAATAGTGCAAAAGATTGCAAGGACATTTACTTAATTAAAAATGAGGCTTATTTTATAAACCAGACTTCAATTCAGCTTAAGTGAATTCAAACCAATTAGAATCGGTGTATTTCCTATATTTATATAAGGCTCTGGATACATCTGAAAAGCTCCTTACATATGTTTTCCAAATATGACATATTACTTGATATAGCTATTGGCCATATTATTTCAAGAAATTTTAAGCAGAACACTCCATTAGCGATTATGAAATGATCTGTTAAGGAAAAAAAATGGTGCCGTATGACTGATGACTGTATCTTTCAAGAAGACTTGGAGATAATTATTTATTTATTCTCATTGGGCAACACAAATATTTACGATATCTTTAGTGTCACTTTAGCAATTTCTGCCACACAACGTTATTTTTTGTTTCACCTTCATAGAGAACTCATTTCAGGCAACAACAAACATCTGAATGGTGACACAGGCATGGTTTAAACTTTCACGAGTTAATAGGCTCTTGGGTTAAATTTTTCCTTCTGTAAGCAAAGCTATACAATGATACTACACTTCTATGAGTAACTTAAATTCTTTTTCTTTTCCCTAGCAACAAAATTGTTCTTTTTTTTCTTTTTTCTTTTTTTTTTTTTAAAGAATAATGTTAAGATGACAGAAGTCAAAGGTAAGTTTAACAAAGACAATAACAAAATAAAGTTGTCCCATAGTTTTTTAACATTTGGAAATGCCGTTCTCACAAATACAGCATGTGTCAAAACACCAGGGTATCCAGAGCTCCGATTGGCTTATAATGATTTATTACAAGCAATAATTCTGCATTCCTAGCAGTTGCTGGGGCAAGGCTGTGCTTGAGGCCTGTGCAAATACATATTGGAATTAATGGAGCAGCAGCTCATGCTGCTGCGAACAGCTGGGGGTGCTTAACTTGTTTTTCTCCACAGAATTTTTGGATTTCATTTGTTTCTGGCAATTATGGAATGCAATAAAAGAGAGAATGGTGAATGAAGAGAAATGGAGCTATGTAAATCAGGAAAGTCTGGACAACAAAATACGCTCCTCTGATGAGACAGATAATTTATTTTTATATTTTACACTGTTTTACCTGTTCTCACCTCCCCCTAAATGCTTTATTTGATGTCAGTAAGATTAAAGATAGCTGCAGGCATGTCTGCAAAATACACTGGGCAGCATGATACAGACCTTCAACCTCTTGCTGATCAAGTCTACCTCAAAGCCAGAAGGAAAAAAAAAGGGCTTTTAGCTGAGACAGTGTGTTGCTAATATGGTCCCATTGTTTCTAGACCTGTGCTATTATTACCTCCAGGGCTCTTAAAAAATGGCACTGCACTAGGCTGTGAGGATATGCTACCCCTGGTTTGCACCTCCTTTGGAATCTTTTTC
>NW_008825428.1:7278945-7341578 GCF_000699105.1 Pygoscelis adeliae
TAAATTGTACTCACAGCAGAGATTTATTTGTGATAGTTACTGTGCACAGCTCTACAGCTCTAGCATATTCTTAGGGCAACCGGTATGTTCTCACTTCTTAAGTTCTTAGCAAAATAAAATAAAAAAGAAAAAAAGGAGGAGTAAATGTAAAACAGTGCACTTGAGAACGGATTTTATTAGCGCTGCATCCGATTGCTGCAGAACATGCAAACAGTTCTGAGCGGCTGTTGGGGAGCATTCATTAGGATCAGAAAGAGGGAGGCAAAGATGGCTGTTTCAGCAGCTGAAAAGAGGCTGAAGGGCAGCTGCAGAAACTGGAACGTACGTGATGTTTCATGCAGAGACTGCGGGTTCTGCAGCTGCTTAATTCCCTATGGAACGTCCCTTTTCTCATGAATATTCCTTTATTCGCTGTATCTCCTCCAAAGGGTTTGGCAACGCCACATCACAGGATCCTGTCTAGTACTCTTCAGGGTCTAACTTGCTATCGCTTTTTAAGTCAGCTAAAGCTCTGAAATGATTGCTTATTGCTGGGGCATGTTTTGATTGCTCTCCTGTCTTCCTTAGGCTATTCAAATGAAGGCAGCAGCTGCATTTTGCCATTCACAGTCATTTATGCCTAAAGGCTCATGTTTCCTGTCAAAAGCTGGAACCAGTGATTGTATATGATTTTTGTTCTTTAGTTTAATCGTACATCACCGATATGTTTTCATAGCATTTTCCATCTAGTAATGACTTTATTGATCCATTCTTCAGTCTTTCATCTTTCCATGCATCTAAGCACATTGTAACAAACTTCAGCTGATCATTTTGTACCTTAAATTGCACATAAATATATATTATAGAGCTATTCAATAATCACTCAATATCAACAGGCTTACTATACAAGGGCCCAAGACAGAGCCAGGCATCCTTAACTGTCACTGGACATAATCACAGCTAAAAAGGAACAGAACTAGGTTGCTACCATCTGCTTGGTCTGTTTCCCATTGCAGAATCGAAATGAAAAGAAAAGAAAGAAATGAAAAAAATTAAGAAAACATGAAATAAAAATAAGCCTATGACCACAACAGCAAACAGTAAAATAATCTTCCTTTCTTTCTTCTTAATAAGAACATTAATTCAAGTGCAGTGATTTTAACCTTTAAGTTTATTTTTTCAAAACATATTTTTTGACAATTAAGAACTTTGTTCTTACATTCTAGACATCCTCATCAAGATAAACCGTAATATCAAAATATACTTACTTTCCTCTGATATATTGTCCTCTTTTTCTCTGATGGTTTTCCAAAGAATGAAAGATATTTGTGTTGAAATAAAAGCTGCTTCTACCACATCCATGCTTTCAGTTTCTATCACATTTTACTGCTACACAGCCCACAGTGTTGGATTTCTAATATTGCTAATATCACTTCCATAGCAACACACTAAGACATCATAAACTTGGCATTATGGCTTTATTCCTAGATTAGGTCTAAGGAGGAGCTGATTTCAAAAGGCAGCTCTTATTAAAACATGCATATACATAATAACCAAAAGTAATTGCCAGTGGGATACAGATAATGGCTTTCAGAATACTGTAAATCAGTCTTGCAAAAAAAGGTGTCCCTCTTCAAATCTGACCAAGAACAAAGAACTTGTTTTGTTAGTGATGTTTAGAATGTATTTCCCCAGCCATCCTTGAAGAGAGTAGCATATAATCACAGGTATTCAATTTCTAAGACAGACAACATTACTTGTGTTTTTCACAGGCTGGATTCAGTCCATTACACATTAGATTCAACGCAGTGTAAAATGAGGGCAATATTTGGGTCCATCCTTTGAGCTGCAAATATTAAGAATCCACAAAGAACAGAATGAATGAGAAGGAATTCAACTTGAAAAACTGGCAAGATAATTTTATCAGTAGATCTTTTTACTTTTAAGCGCAAACTGTAATATATTAAGTAGAACACATATCAGTTTGGTCAGCATTCTGGCATATCTTATGATATAGAATGACTAAGGGCAAATGGGCTCCACTTGTTACTTCCTGGCTGGAATCCTAAGTAAAATTGTAAAAGGAGGATAACACAAGCAACCATATACAGGCTGTACTGCCGCATGCTTTGCAAATGGCTGAATATCTCAGAAATAAAAAATGTTATTTTAAGACTAACTAAATCTACATTAGTTTTACTCTGTACACTTTTCATCGGCAGCAGTCGTGATCACGGAGGAAAATACTTCTCCTCTATTGTTTTCAATGCAGGCTTTCGTTGGGGTTCCTCAGGAAAAGAGAATGTCCAAATCTTTTGATTATGAAGTAGCTTGTGGAAAAGGAAGAACAATTGTTTATTTCTAAGGCATTCAAGAAAGTTCCGCTTCCAGCTCTAGATTAAAAGGGAAGGTTCTGTGAGGATGAGTTCAAGGTAAAAAAAAATAGAAAAAAGAACGAGCAGCTTTCAACAGAGAATACTTCAGGATCTGTACTAGTACCTGCTTTGTTCAATATATTCACAACTTGTCTGGGAAGGTGAAGAACGAAGTTTCAGAATATAAGGTTATTTAGGATAATGAGAATAGGAGCCAACTGTGAACAATTTCAGGGGAAAAAAAAAGAAAAAAGACTGAGCAATTGTACCACAAAATGGCAGATAAAATTAGGTGTAGCAAGATAGATATACAGTGATGCATACGAAAAAAAGAATCTGAATTTCACATACAAAACAATGGACTCTACACTTTCTCAGGAGTGGTGTCTTGGGGTTTTCACTACATCAGCTCAAAGCTTAGTAGCAGTGAAAAAAATTAATCGAATGCAAGAAACAAAAAGGAAAAGAACAAAGTAAAAAATATTGTTATGCTGTCATGGAAATGCATGATGCACCGGCGTCTTGAATAATGTATGCAGTGGGATTACAACTCACTAAGTTTATGGAAGAACTGGGAAAAGTCCAGAGAAAAGCAACTGGTATGACTTAAGACTGGGATTCTTCAGTCTGGAAAAGAGAGAGTTGAGAGGAAAAAAGATGGACATCTATATATTATTAAAAAAGGGAAGAGATGTAAGAGGAAAACAATAATTATCAGTCTTTTCCAAGAAGTATGGAAGATCAAATCAAACAAGAATTCAGATAGAAAACAAATGTGGTTTGGTTGGTTGGTTGGTTTTTTTAACTGCATGGTCACAAGTTTAATCTATGGAACTTCTTGTTGTAAGATGTGGATACTAAAATCTTACGTGGGTTAAAAAGCCCCACAACTGAACAATGTAAGAACTTTTAAAAAGCTGAGAAAATAGCTGGGCCTAACGACTACCTGAGGCACAAATTGTTGTAGGCTGGAAGAAGCATGCTTGGGAGCTCAGGATAACCTCCTGCCTTTGCCAGGGCATCCTCTTCTCATCTCTGCCAGAGATCGAATGCTTGGCTAGAGAGTCTCTCTTGGGCTGACCTCACGTAGCTGCTCTTTGGTTGTTACAATTTGTCTTTTCCCTCCAGCGTGCATCACTCCTCTTCAGTCACAGCAGAACGATTTGAAGCGTTTTGTGTATTTATGAGAGAACAGAAAGCCCCTGACCTGGCCATACGACCTTACCTGCATGGGTAGGGTAGGTTATCCTCTTGCTTTAGCACACCATGAACTAAATCATCATCTGTTACTTGTAATTAAATATTTTGAGATCAGGATGCTCATCTGTTTACTCATTTGTTTTCAATTCCATATTGTTTCTTCTGGGATTTAAATAATCATACCATTGTTGAACCAGCCACACTGAGCAATTCAGATGAAAGAGGGGAAGGAGCAGAGAGCACTCTGTGGGAGGACTGGATGTACAGTTTCACAGCCTACAAGACTCAATGGCCAAACCCACAGAGAAATCTCATATAATGAGTCATGGCTTTTATAACACACTGGGTGGTCAGTGTGGCTGGCATTTCCAAAGGGTTCTAATATATTTTCCCATATGACACTGGATGTCTCTATAGGCTTCTATGAAACTTGTAAATACAGTTACTTCATATATGTCCTGAACACTTTTTTTTTTTTTTTTTTTAATAGGAATCTGCCCCTGTACAGTGTTAGAGCTACTTGTGCCAAGCTCATGTATTCGGGAAGTATACAGGCCGTTAGCCACCAGCCTGCACTATTGCCAAAGGTACAGTGCCAAGCAAATACAGAACTGGAGATATATTACGGTTTGTGCTTCATGTACAGCAGTTGCAGAAGAAGTATATTTAGGCAGCATGCTGCCTGGAAAGTGGGGTCTTGTGTGCAAGATCTAAATTTCAAGTTCCGTCTTATAAATTGGAACTAGAAGAATAACTCAGTAGGCAAGACAGAACCAAGCCCCAAGTTCACATTTATCTAGTCTATAATTTGTCCTATAATTGTCAGGGATGAAGGGAACAGACAACTCCTTCCTTCTTTCAGGAAAAAGAAACAGTGATCGTTCACTCTCAGGGACAGCATATTGGTTAACTATTTATTAAAACGTGACAAATAAGTTTTTTAACAGTTAGAATCCTTCCGTATAATATCTGAAGTGTATCGGACAGACTTGTCATTTGAAACTCACTGAAACAAAGTATAACTTAGAAAATGTCCTGGAAAAGGGAATTTCCACTTATACATGGTGTTAACCTTAATTGCAGTTCGTCTTCTGTGTGAGAAAAAAAAAAAAGTTTTTTTTTTTCCAGTGTTCCTTCAAAAGAAATATTTTTGTATGACAGAGTGAGAATTTGAATTAATGAGCAGGATAAAAAAATTCTTTTTCCCAGTCCCTTATTGCTGTATCTTTTAAGCTCTTTGTGACATTTGGTTTTTGTTTTTCTGTGTTTATAATTTAATATGCCTGTTATAATTTAAACGTGCCTTTACATACATGCAAACCTTTGAGTGGCATGGTAAAAGCGATCTTTCTTTGAATTTCAAATGCTACATGAAAAACACCTTATAGTTCACTTCATTACATTTTACACATTTAGAAGTATTGTAAATGTGACAGACCGGTTTGAAATACCATTTACTGCTGAACAGTATTGTTGCTTGGGAAAAGTACAAGTGCATATTCATGTTCCTTTTTCTTTTCTTTTCAAAATGAAATCTTAAAAAATTTTTTCTACCTACACATTCACAAACATGTAGATTAACTTGTTCCTCCAACTAAAAGTATGAAAGTATTCTGACTAAATGACAAAGAAACACCTCTGGGGCTGAACTTCATCCTCCACCAAGACACCATGCCTCATCTTGGATGATGAAGTTCCAGGGAAGTTCTCCTTTTACTTGCTCAGGAACCAGATCAAGATCTAAACCTGATGTACACTGAGTACAGTGATTTACTCAACCGCTCCAGAATCACATCACTCTAATTTAAGAACAAGATGATTTTCCTAAATATGACAAAATTCCAGAATTAGATAGAAAATGAATCTGCAAAGACACTCAGGAAGGTGCTGAGCATCCAAAACTGACACTGAATGCTCAAAGGCTTGTCACTAGTTACTGGTTCCAACAGGCACTCAGTAAAATTACACTCCTTGGTACTAATTCAGCAGAAGTTAAAAAATACCAGTAATGTAACTTTGGTTTTGTGGTTCATTCACAGAATGAATGGTTTGTAATGGACTGCAGTAATTTTAAGATAATACTGTGATTGTACTTATGCTATCTCCTTCATTTACCATAAGGTAAATGCTATTCTAAAATATGAGTTTTTTTCTTAAAACCAAGCAAAAAGGAAGGAAAATCACTGCATGCACTTCAGTTCTTCTATTTCACACTCAGTGCGGGTCTTTTCCTGCTTAAGATGTCAAATACTGGCTCTAGTTTGACATAACTCCTTAAGCATATTTTGAGTAGTTTTGTCAACAACACTGTTCTACTTTTGCAGAAAAAATATGGTTTTGCTATGTGGCTGAGAGCAATTTTGAAAACAAAGTGATTTGTGCTAGATAAATTTTTTGCATGGCTCCTTCAAATGCACAAAAATAGGACTCTCCCTCCTGAATTTCACACAATTCTATTAGTTGTTGTCTCTTGCCCTTCACTAGAAGTTAGCTACTACAGGACAGTAACAGGCGCAATGCCACACAAATTACCATTTCATATTATCATTAAAAACATTGTTTTCTCACCAAGAATAGTTTAACACAATGCAGAAAGTAAGTTAGAAACATATTTTTTTGAACTTTCTTAAACGAATATGTATTCTCAGTGACATTTATGCAGTAAACCATAATATGGTCTTTTTCTTTTCCATTAGCCTTTACTGGTTATTTGTTGATGCTGCAATATCCAAGTGATAAAGGTCTGTTTCCTGTATTAACTTGTATTATTTCATCTAAAATAGTCATGACACTCCTTTGCTTAGCAGTTGGAAAGTCCGCTACAATAACTCACTTATCGTAGTATTTGTCACTGATACCAAGACAGTGTTGTAAAAGCTGATGCATTTGCAGCTTTCCTTCTTTTTCCTGAAGAGGCGATTTCCCCCCTCAAATAGCTCAATACCTATTTCCCCTTAGTAACAAAATGAATGAGAAGACAGGTGAGTAGCTGAAATAAAACATCCTGTCGATGAAGAATACCCTGACAGAACAGCTTATTTAAAAACCACAAGCAGATTTCAAAGCACTGGCTTTAAAAATAGACCCAAACAGGATGAATGAGCTAAATATTTCAACTCCTGCAATTTATATTTATTTTAAATATTTTGACATATTTTTCAGTTCAGAATGATTCTTCTCCATTTCTATGATAATGGAAACTGTAATGAAATACTTTATCTACCTTAGTGAGAAGACTCATCTTGTCTGACTGGCTTTTGATAAATAGCAGGAGCACAGACTGGAAAAAATTGAAATAACTAATAGATAAACTTACTTATAGCTGGAACTTTGTATGAATCTTGGAACTAGAAGCTCTTATTGATATAGTTGTCAAAAGATCAGGTCATACAAAAAGTTTCTCCAGTTTTCTTTTTGCTCAGAACAGTCATTTTTCAACATCTCCTAAGAATTTTTTGACATGTTAACATAGTCATCCCATACACCCAAATTCCAAACCCAAATTCCAATGATGTTTTCTAAGTCAGGTACGGAGTCAACAGCTGAGGAGAAACTGCTCCTCTAGATGAATCTAAACTTAAAAATTATTTTCTTCCTAATATTGGGCTATAAAAGACACCGCTTGCCATGTAGGATAAAAATTTCTTTCAGATACACCTATTGCAGCCCATAAAGTACTTTTGCATATTGCTGACATAGTAATCCTTAGCAGGATAGTAATACGTTTTAGAGGTAGTATGTCTCACATTCTTATGTGTGATATGCATGCCTTAAAATGCCCACAGTTTAGCTTTCTTCAGTGGTTTGCATTTTCGTAATAAATACATTATATCTACTAAGCTTATTTTATGTGCTGTTTAACTACGACAATAAGACTGTAACTAAACCTATTTGGTGGTAAAAAATGTATCTGTTGATGAATGCAAGAAAGCATGGAATGAAGAAGATAAAAAAGGAAACAGCCAGCATGCTTCATGACTACTCACTTTTTTCTTTTTTTTTAACTGAGGTCCACTTTCCAATATCGAGGTTCACTCTGTACTGGATCTGCATGTGTAGAGAACTGATAGTGTGCTAAGATGACAGAGGACAGCAACTGAGGATGCTTACTGTAGATGAAAGAGTTGCACTCATGCTGCCATTCTCCAAGCCTGACTGGCCTGTCCCCACAATAGCTGGAAACACAGAGGGCTCATTTTCCAAACAGATATGACTAAGCAAGTAAAATTCAAATTGTTTGCCGTTTTTTCTAAAATATTTGATACTAGCATCTGTGTACCTTATCAGAAATGGAATATTAAATACAGTATTTCTTTTTTTTCAATTAGAGTAAGTCATAAGTACAAAGTAACTGCTCTGTCTACAGTACTACATAGTATGTTAACATGTTATAATCTGAACATGGTTCTGGTGGGGTTTTCAAAATAATTTTACACCGGTCTGTGCTACCTCTACCTTCATTACTGACCCACATGAAACACATGTGGGTCACAGATGTGACCCAGAGCAGAATAATTCCGGAAATTCTATGATTAGTGTGAAAAAATAAGAGAGAAGTATTTGTAATGAAAACCTTCTTTTCCTAAACACAGGGGTGCATATGTAGAAAACTTTAGTTTTGATACATATTCTACTTTTAGTTGTAAAAATACACAGATTGTTCAATTTTCATTAAAAATTCCTATATTGTCCTCATAAACTAAGCCCAAAGTTATATAGGGAAACAGTTGTAAATGAACTTGCAACACATCTTTTGGAAGAACAACGAAAAAACCCCACTAACAGGATAAAAATAAAAGTAGCTAAATTAAATTGCTGACATTATATTAATAAATAACATAAGCACTGAAGACATAGTAAAAATGGCTTTATTACAAAAATTATACCCACTGCTCTTCTAGAGTAGTTTTCTGAGTTTTTAATATAGCTACATAAATGAAAGAAAGAAACTTAAAATTCAGTGCTTTATATAATATATGGCACATGACTGGATATATCTCTTTGAGATGATAATATTAATACCTTTGTTTTCAGCTTCATTCATACATCTCCCTGATGCAAAATTCTGGATGCTATAATTTACAATCTGTCAAGAAGGTTCGTGGATTAAACTAGATTTGTGGAAGTTGCCTGTCTCTTGCCTGTTTGGCATAAAAAATTTACTCTCATGAGAAAACCTTGTGGCTACTTTATGATTAGTCATAGCTGGTTATTTTCTACACAGAAAAGACACTATATGTCCTTTGTACTACATTCAGAATTTTATTAAATGTCACTAGTTGGAATAGCAAAGACATACTTATCTCTGAAATATTTACTAGTGGTTTTTTGGGTTTGGTTTTTTTTAATAGCTGGAATGTACTTACCTCTTTAAGATTTAAAGTCCATGACCTATAGGCACACTCCAGAATTTCTAGGAAGAAGAGAGTTACCTATTGCCTACATGATGCAGCATGCCTTTGTCGAACAAGTCGTCATTTGGGCTTCATCATTTGTGAGTACTTCTATGCATTAAGAACAGTAATGACCATGAGAAAAGCGGAAAGATTAAGAAAAGGTGGATTCTCTAGTCCCAACACTCAAAAACTTTTATTAACTCCCATATATGTTTTCATGTGTCATTGAATTTCTTCACTTAGAAAACTAAAGTAATGAAATACTAAATAAGAGGCAATACTCACTGGACTTTTCATTTGGGCAGAAAGAATTTGCAATGAATGCTCGCCAGAATACAGAGTCGTGTAAAACTTCTTTACCAGTTTGGCAGGGTAAATAGGTTCACAATGTTAATATCAGAGAACCACCAGGGTGTTGGTAGCTTTACATAAAACAAAATGTAAAAAGGAGGGACTTCGAACATTGCAAAGAACAAGATACGAATCTGCATGACTGTGATTCAGTTCAGTAAATACCAGATAGTACTATGTTTAGAAATGGGAATATTTACCATGAGATTTCCCTAAGTGAAACTAAAAGCTATATAACCAATGTTTCCTACTGAGAGTTTCAGCAATATGTACACGACCATGTAGTTAGTGCCTAGTAAAAACAGAAAGATTTTGGCTGTGAAACAGAGAATACATTTTTCTACCAGAAGAATGTGCCCCACCACAGAGAAAAGAAATGAACTAATGAAAATAAACCCATAAATTAACTCTAAAATTTCAAATATAAAGCCATTTAGCTTGGTATAATACAACAAAAAATTGCCGACAACAAAATTATTTGTATTACTATTAATTTGAATCTAACCAATATTCTTTGTTATACAAGTTCTTAAGCAAATATTTGAAGAAGTTGAAGTGTTCCGTTCTGACCCAAAATTTTAACCAAAAATACCATGTGTTCTAGAGAATATGAAGGTATGAATATGAATTTTTTGAAAGTGACTTCATGTTTTTCAGTGAGTGATTGTGAAGAATAAAATATGAAGCTCAGAGATGTAGTAACACAACCACTTTCTTCATGCTGAATTGATTATCAATGAGCTTGAAATTTTCCTAATCAATGATATGGAAT
Source organism: Pygoscelis adeliae (assembly GCF_000699105.1). NCBI lineage: Eukaryota > Metazoa > Chordata > Aves > Sphenisciformes > Spheniscidae > Pygoscelis > Pygoscelis adeliae. The sequence continues at coordinate 7,289,019 of NW_008825428.1, forward strand.
CCTAATTTAGAATTATTCTAGATAGAATAATTCTAAATTTGATCTCTCTGAACTACAGTGGATACTGACATTTTTTAGTTATTGGATCTGTTTCCAACATAAATAAATTAGGCTTAAAAAAAGTTTTGTATTTAAATTGGATTTGATTCAACATAATGATCACGCGAATTCTGAGGCAGTGATGACAACTCAGTGATAATATAAGGCCTCAATAACCATATGCTCACTTGCATATCCATATAGAAAATATAGCTTCTATAAAGTACATTAGTACGGAAATCTGAAACATGTAACAAATACTGTCTATCTGCTTGTCCACTCAGGTTTAATGTTAGGACAATGGAAGGTCTTTTAGGCTATCATAGCATGAGTCATCCCCTGTTTTATCACCCATGAACAATTGCAGGAGAAGTTTTGTGAGATACCTGATTAAATGCCTGTATATTTCTCCTTCTTTCCCTTTTCAAGTATCTTCTTGATATAGATCATAATACCTATTTCCCTACCTATTTCTCTGTCAAATATGTCCTTCCTCTAGAACTAGAGAAGACTTCGCTCTGTTTTATTCTTGAATGACATGTCATCGATGTTACTTGCATGGTCCCGATTTAATAAGTGGGGTCACATCAAGTACATTATATCCCCCAGGCAGCAAAAATTTAACAGCTCCATAAATGTGTCAAGATGACAAAAACCTCATAAAGTTGATATAAATTTAATATGAATGACCACTATTCTAGATTTTCCCGCAGGTACCAGTAAAATTACTTTTTTTTTCTTTTTTTTATTAACAGCTTCCTGAGTAACCACACAGAAGCACACTTAATTTATAGTACAGTGCATTCCAATTTATTTTAGAAAGCATTTTAAATAAATTGAGATCCATATCCTGTAAAACATGTTGTTGGCAGCCACCTTTGTTTTGTTCAGTAACTGAGGTACAAATTTAAAATAATCAGAGTAATTTTTGCACAGGATATGGATAAAAAAGTAAGGCTATTTAGTTATTGAAAACAAACAATAAAAACTGTTATATCTTTCACAGTTTCAATATTGCCTATTCAACCCTCCCAAAAGAAAATAAACTTAAAAAATGCATTGTGGTTTAACCTGGCAGGCAGCTGAACACCACACAGCCGTTCACTCACTCCCACCCCCATAGTGGGATGGGGGAGAGAAACAGGGGGGGGGGGAGTAAAATTTGTGGGTTGAGATAAAGACAGTTTAATAGGACAGCAAAGGAAGAGAAAATACTACTACTATTACTACTAATGATAAAAGAATATACAAAACAAGTGATACACAGTGCAATTGCTCACCACTCACTGACCGATGCCCAGCCAGTTCCCGAGCAGCGGTCACCGCCCCCCGGCCAACTCCCCTCAGTTTACGTACTGAGCATGACGTCACATGGTATGGAATAGCCCTTTGGCCAGTTTGGGTCAGCTGTCCTGGCTGTGCCCCCTCCCAGCTTCTCGCTGGCAGGGCATGAGGAGCTGACAAGTCCTTGACTAGTGTAAGCACTGCTTAGCAACAACTAAAACATCAGTGTGTTACCAACATTATTCTCACCCTAAATCCAAAACACAGCACTGTACCAGCTACTAGGAAGAAAATTAACTCTATCCCAGCCAAAATCAGGACAAAATGTTATATCTTTCACAGCTTCAATATTGCCTATTCAACCCCCCCCCCAAAAGAAAAAAAGAAACAAAACTTAAACCAGTAAATGAAAGGAGTATTGCAGAATGCTCATAAAATTAAAAGTTAGAACTGAATTCCAAAGTCCTTGGTGTTCGCAGGAAATACTTAAGTGACAAAGACAAAAAGTTGGTTACTTTCTACATTTCTGTTGAAGTTCCTGTTATGAATTTTATGGATTACTGCTAAAAGGGAAATTGGATCGCCTGAAAACACTATAGAAAGTGAAGTATCCAAACAGCAGTCCAAGAAGATCCTTATTAAAATCGAGGAATAGTATGGCATGCAGCGCTTCCTTCAGTTCCACATCAACTCATAGACTAAATAAATAACATGATAAAAAGGTACTCACATTTACTTTTTGTCTGAATCTTTCTTCTTTTTCTTGAATTATGCCCTATGTTGTGAAGAATTGGGACAGTAGTAAAGAATTTTACTATTTTTATTTTCTCAGCATTTTATTTCTAGAATCAAGACAATCAAATAATGTTATCGTGCCCAGCATAAGCTGTGTTCTTCATGAAACTTTAACCTAATGAACAAGAAGTTATATCAATTATGTCATGACTAATCAGTCTCAGGTGACCAATTGCTCTTATTTCATATCTGAAAATACATAACTGTACAATGGTGCAATTTTTACCCAAATTTCTGAGCATGTTAAATTTCCATCCTCCTCAAAACAGAACTCTATACACTTGATGAAACCCTGACTGCATGAATCAAGGACCTAGATTCCCTTTGATGTCAGTGGAACCAGGATTTTACCTGGCTTGCTTTTTAGTCCAATTTTTTTCTTTTGATGGTATTTAATTAGTATTTAAACATTTTAAGCTTCTTTTGCCTGTCCAATCAATAGGATTGACAGAATCCACAAAAACTCTAATGCTGCCAGTTTGATGGATCAACGAAAAGAATCTTGTTACATGAGTTACCTATATACAAATACTTATTTCATACCAAAATGTTTAAAATAGAAATTATTTTTTTAATCCCCTAAGATTGCAGATGCTATTGAATTCCATTAATATACCTATTAACACAGTTTGCTAAATATTATTGTTGTTACATTAACCATTGTTTGCTGCCAGATAAAGCTAAAAAAAGTTTCAATTTATACAAGAGAACATTTGCTGTTCATAGTAAGAACACTACCAGGTTTCTCACAGAAAAATAATGGATACTTCCCAGAGGATTATCTGAGTCTTCACAAAACTGTTAACAGGAAAGGAATTCAAGTATAGCATATTGCTTTGAATTAATAGCACCCATCTGAACTGTAAAAGAAGTAGAAGGAAAGTTCCTGCTGTGCCTGTTTCACATAAGCTCCTGGAACATTCACATTTCTGAGAGCTGTCTGTCTTTCCCAAATCAGTGTCTTCCACTGTAGCTGAGCCCTTCAGCTGCTCATTAGCTAGGTTTTATTGTATCAGTTGCAGAAACTAATCCATGTTTATTTGTCATTGCAGTGGGTTACAAATAGAAAGTTACCATACACCTTCTGAATGGCAGTAAATTCTTTAGATTTTTATGGATAACGTGACTGCTTGCAATCCTGCAAATACACCTTTATGCATATACAAAATGGTGTGTGTGTGTTATTTAAATTAGTCTCAGGAACTAAAGTGATTGAAGTTATTAACTTCAATTAATATGTGAAATTAACTAAATATGGACTATGTTAGCCTAATTGTAGTAATATTTTGCTAAGGTTCATAATTACAGTAAAAGTGCACAAAGCCATGGTTTGCCCTCTACAAAACTTAATCTAGACTCCAACAAATTTATTAAGGTCCTCCATTAGCTCTGAAAGACATTCAGCTTGGCAGGAAATAGTATCATCGCACAACTCAGTATTGACATGGGTCCTGACACGGGAGATCAGCCTGAATAAGTACGGAGAACTAAATCATGTACCTAGTCATTAAGATGATCCCATTTAAATCTTTGGAGAAAAATGCCTAATGCTAAACTAAATACAAATAATTATTTCATACTAGTCATCTAAATAAAAATGGTAGGAATAAAAATGCAGCAGAAAGCAGCATTTGATTTTTTAAAATACAATTCTGAATTCTACCCATCCCAGAAAGCAGGTGATCTAAACTCATCTCTAATAACATTTAAAATCAGTTTCAATACTGTTCCTTTGCAGTCTTTGTAATTTGCCTGCTTGTTTTTAAACCTTCAGCCCCTCAATTTCTTTCCAGAGTGTGCTTTTGTTATGAAAGATGTTAGCAATCCCTCTTCAGTTACAGCAATACATTTAAGATGATTGGTGAAGTAAAATGCTCTTGGTTTTAGCATCTAAAGACATAACAAAAGGTAGGGGTATAACAACATGAGTGGCAATTTCAAGAGATGCTTCCAAGTAAGTAGAAAGATAGAATTAAAGTGAATATTTGCATCTCTTAAGCTGACCACTTTAGATGGTGTATAAACTCAATATCTGAATGCTAAATTACCCTGCAGCAGCAATAAAATACCAAGAACTGCATATGCAATGATAACGGACACAATCCAAAACAGGTTTAAATGTAAGATTCCATTTTAAAGGATGGGAAACATTTTTTCTGGCATATTCAAGTATGTGGCTAAGATTTTTGGAACCTACTAATACTCATTTCTTGTTAACTATATACTTCAGGTGGCTAATCAGTCTCTCAACTAACCTGTACCCCTGCGCCTTTAAGTTGGTAAAACAAATAAATATAAATGGCTTGTGTTGAAATCATGTAAAAAAACTGCTGGGCTAGTCACTCAGGTTCACTCAGCTCCTGTAAGCACCTCCTACCCCAAATCCCTCAAATTCAATTGTCCTCTAGCTCCTCATTTGTTGAAAGTACCTCCCAAGGTTTTTATTAAAAGTGTTAGCGGGACTGTAACATATGCCTGTTTTCTTCATTTCCCTAAACAACACACCATCAAGGGACAGCACAAGGAATACTATAAAAAGGACAAAGTCAAGCTTGCATACAAAAACCAATGCTGATATGAGAATTCATCTGATAAACAAACCTGTTTACTTTAAGCATGCGTGCTTATCAGCTCTTCAGAGAGTAGGAGCCTACTTCAATCTAAAGAAACCCATTCCAGTCTGGTTCCACTGACCTTCTGCAAAGACCGTGAAGCTCAATATAATAATGCAGTCCTGCCAGCTAGGCTGTCCTAAGATATATAATAGTTATTCTCAGAAGACAACTTAAAGATAATGAAGTGAGACTATAAGAGGTACTTTCAGTAGAGTTTCCTTACTCCCGACTCTAAACTTCAATGCAAGAATTTATGGAATTTGGACCATACGGCCAGTACTCTTATTGCCATATTATTATCACAATTGCATGAAATTTCAAACCATCAGTAAAAAAATCAAGAATGAAAATGTATAACTTAATTTTTATTTAGATCAGGTGTTTTCCTAAATAAGTGTTAGTACACTGATGGGAATATATAATCACTGTATCACAGCAAGTGAAATGAAAGAAAGCAAACAATTTTAAATGATAACAAGAAGAAAGCAATGCAAGGTACAAGCTGGGAGACAATGACCAAAGAAGCATGTGAAAGACAATTGAACTACTTATAATATTTGATTTGTAATTCTCCATAGCAGTGTTTCGAGCTATTTCATCAGGAAATTTTAATTCATTCATGAAAAGACATGTCAAAAATAAAAGGCACTTGTTTTGCAAGTAAAAAAAACACATACAAGAACATTAAAACAAGTCTGGTTGGATTTTCATATTTTGTAAGAGGTTAAAAAAAGGAGAAAGGCAGCTGAAGAGCTTTATGTGTTTTGCGTGAGCTCAGAAGATGAAAATTGAAAAACAATTACTTGCATACATTGATTGACTACCAAGGATAAAAGAGTGATGTAACATTGCTAGGATTTAAATAGTAAATACAATAAACACATACGCAGTTTCTAACAAATGAATTCATTAAATATGTTAACTTAGTTTGTAGAACCAAACTTCTCAAGCTGAATGACGCCCAACTTAATTCACGTATTGAAACTTCTTTTTTAGGGTCTGAATCCAAAACTCCATTTGTGAGCTGGACATCCCTATGTCTTGTAAAAACTTCACCATTTTTAATCAGGTTCTCTTTTCCCAAAGCATTGTTTGAGTTTTGCAAGTTAATTCCTGGTTGTGAATTAAATTCCAATCACATTCAATTAAACAGTTCAAGACTTACCTGCTCTGTTAAGCCTACAAGATGGCCCTCACCACTTGGCTTGGAATGAGTTACAGCCCATGCTGCTCGTAGACCAGCAGGAGCTAGGAGAAATAGAAGAAGAGAATGATACCGTGCCAGGTGAGGAGGAGCTAGGGGTGTTGCAGGGGTGATGGAAGGAGAAAGGACACAGAACTGCAGGAAATGAGAAATCATTAATTTGTGCTCAGGGAGCAGCTTTTCAGCCATTGAAGTTCCTAAGCTGGTATCCTGATCTTGTCAATAAGCTAGGCAGGAGGAGGATTTTTAAGAAAGAAAAGCAAAATAAAGCCAGACACTATGCAAATGTATAGAGAAGTGAAGTATCCATTTCGTTTAAAAGGTATTCACCAGTAATGTTAAATCCTAAATAACTCACTTTTTCTGCATTCACGATGTGTAAATTCAGTTTGCCTAAGCCTTGAAAAAGAGTAGGTAAAAGGCAAATACACTAATTCTGAACATCTTCCTTGCCATGATTAGAAAAAATCCTAGCTCTCACTAGGGCAGAGAACAATTTCTTTTCTAACACGGATGCAGAAGTTTGATATTCAATAAAAATTGGAGAAACTTTCACAAGCTGAATTTCCTGTCCCGTAGCATTCATCAAAGTAACTACACACTCTTGAGCTTAGTTATTCCTGGTTTCTATTAACATGAGAGATGAGGATCAGTATTTGCAAAATGTACTGTGCATTTAACTCCATTCTTTAATAAAAAGAAAACATAGTAACAGTAATAATAGCAATTATAGTAGGCCACAATGATAGTGGATGATAATACTAACATCTTTCAAACACAGACATACTACAAGAAGGAAAACAAACAAAAAAGTCAGATCAGTGGGTTTCCATTACAATTTGCAGAGTTGGGTCAATGTAAGAGCTACCAATGATTCTGTTCATATTTTAAGTCATAAAATCATTGTTTCCCAGTACAAAATACTATAGAAAGCTTTTTGTCTGTCTTCAGTATATTTTCCTCTTTCCTTGAATATACTACAACAGAGTAAGGTCTGCACCTTCTGTTATTGAGACAATCTCAGCTATACCTCCTTTCATCTACAAATACATCAGTTAATCCACTGTAATCAATACAATTGATTACACCAATGTTAAACTGACGTGAACCAAGTAAAATGAATGCCATGCCTTGTACTAAGGGAAAAGTGCAGACACAGTAAGTTTCAAAAATACTTTAGACTGTATTTGCAAAAATAAAACCTATGCAGTATTAACAATTATATTTAAAAACCCCAAACAAACTAGAGCCATTTCAACATTAAGAAAATTGCATATCTGTTTTTATTATTATTACAGCGCTTGAACTAGTGGGACAGGTGCTATACCACACAGCTGTTGCAAAGCTTTCTCTTTTAGCAAGCTTTTTTCCTCTTTTGGTAGGTAACTAAATAATTATGTAACCCAAAGAGACTAACTAATGTTTGCTCTGTAGTTTTTGACTTTCTGCATAGTCTAACATTCACATCGCAGAAGCCCAAAATACCGTGAGACTCCAAATAGGAACTATTTTAGGCCAGTATTTAATTGACTGGAACTCAGAAACTAATTAACAGATTTGCATGAGACTTCACAGAAAAATCAAGCTTTAATGAAAGACTGTTTACTTGAAAAATAAGGGAAGGCATTTTTTTCACATGAAACAAGGAAAATGAGTTTCTGCTTAAGTGTAAGAGAAAATGGAAACTTCTACATCTATACAGAGGTCAGTTCTATTCAACAATAATACTTAACATAATTGAGCCAAACTATACAGGCAAATATACATTCAACAATTGCAATTAATTAATTATACACAATTTATGGAAGAAGAAATGTGGCATTCTGCGTACACAAACTGTGATCCACAGGACTGCTCTGTTTTCCATCTTAGTTTCGAGGATCAAGCCAAGTTCTAACTTCAGCTTAATAACTTCAGTCTAAAAAAACACCAACTTTGAATTCTAGCTATCACGCTTGAAGTCTGTCTTGGAATTCATACACATGTATGTATGATGCATGTTCATCTGAAATCAGCAAGGACACTTTTCACAATAATATCTAGATGTTTACTCCATACATAGAAAGGTAGTATGTTTCTTTGAATTTGACAGAATCTCAATTTTCCTCAGTCTTCGGTGACACAAACATCTGTCTACTAGCAGTTCTCACGTGCAAGTGCTTTATAAAGCATGAATGCTGTGGAGAGTGCAAAAACGCTGCTCAAAACTCACTCGACCACCATTTGTAAATGTTCACTTCAACTACTTCTGAATTGGTAGCATGCCTAAAAATAATTGATGGGTGCATATATTAGATGTGGAGAGTGTAAAAATTATCAGCTCCATGTCTGCCTTATTATAAAAGCTTACCAAGGAAGTAGTAATTTATTAAAAAATGTAGAACCTCTTTTAAGCACTAAGAAAGAGGTTGCAAAGAACTTTAAGGCCAAGAGGAATTTAGAGTAAAGAAATAAGGAAATAATTTGCGGAAGAGGAAAGGAGCCTTTGGAAATGAATTTTTATTGTACCACTGAATTAATGATAAAAGGAGCAGCACCTGCATATATGGCTATTCTCCACTGGAAGTAAAGGATATAAGATAAGTTTAAGATGGAAATTAAATGTGTGTCTTATGATAACTATTGACTGTTCATTAAAAGCCTTAATAAAATGTTTTTTTTTCATTTGTCAGTGACCCATATTTGCATGTTTTTATTTTTGTTAAGTATGATTGTGATGTTGACAATCCTGTAAGAAGAAAAGAGCAAGTAGCAAAACCTTTAATGTAATTTAAAGATTACTAGTATTAAATTGAATTTGAAAACCTATAGCTAGGGAAATGAATTTAAATAATAGTAGAGTGCAGTTAGGACTTTCAGGTATGATAAACTCAAATATTCTTTCAACTAACCTTCCAAATGAAAGAGAAGTGCTATCGTTTGGTATTTGAAATGAATTAGCAGAGAACATTTTTACTGCTGAAAAACATTTCTGACTTTTCACTATAATTTTTTTACCATTTCCATTTTATTTCAGTATATTATTACATTTACATTACACTACAATTACATGGAAATATAAGGAAAAATGCAGCAAGGAAGCAAGCTGAAATGCTATTATAAAGCACTGATTCTGTTCAAAACCAAGAACTGACATTAATTTTTTTGTTTTATTACAAATAAAAACACTACAGAACAGATCACGTGTAAACTCTGAGTGGCTTCTTCAGTCTTTCTTTTAAAAAATAGATTTGTTTCAGCAGTAGTATCTGGAAACTATATATGCATAGATGCTGCAATAACCTCAAGATAATCAAATGAATGTTTCCAAGAAATTTAAATTATGTTCTAAAAAAATCTTTCAATATTTTCATCAGATATTCTGCTTGAAAATAAACTAGAATTTAACAGATGTGCATTGAGAACCATCACAGGTGACTTTATGAATATATTGCATTTATGAAGAGTCATTACCTCCTTCATTGAGTTTTATGTCTGCAACATTTAGTATCTAGGTGACCACAAGAATTTGGCAGGCAGTGCTATTGTTTGAATATTCTTAGATATATTCAATGAATCTCATTTGCATTTCTACCGAAATGCCTTGACACTGTTCTATGAGCGGTTACATAAGAACCCATTTCATGCACCTATATAATTCCACCAGGTCATGTCACAAGGCATCAAAGGAGGTGAAGAGACTTACCCAGAGCATACAGTAATATTTGCAATAAGCACAAAGCAAAACTCCCTAGCAACAACTTGAATTGCAGACAAGACGTACACTTTCTATTTGGGAGCAAAAATTTAAGCCCAGGCTGCGACTGGCACCTGTACCAGCAAACAGTATATGCAAAAACATTTAAGGAGTCAATCTCCTCTTCCTCTTTCCTGATTAGAAAACAGCCACAATGTCTGCAAAGGAAATTCCCCTGTGAAAGTACTCCTTTCAAGTTGGAGTACTTAAGGAAAATGGGGTCTCCTTTTCCACTGTAATTGACAGTCAATTTCCCATATTACAATTTGCTCAGTTTCTTTGAGCCAACCCATGATTTAAAGCCATAATTAGACTACTACAGTATGAAAATAAGCCAGCTTCTCATTAAAATCTCCATAGTGTGCATGTTTTGTTGTATAGCTAACAGCTTTGTTTCAAGAAAACATAAGGAAGACTAATTCTTAAGATTTCCATCCTTCAGAAAAAAAGGTACAAGATTCAGGAAACCAGTCCATCACAAAGACTGACCAAAACTTTGGCAGTTCTTCTAACTACATTAGGTGCCTAGTATGAGGTGTTTCCTCTTACTATTCATCACAGGTCTCCTCTTTATCAAAATTACAAATCTTCTTCTAGCATTTTTGCAACACTAAATTCTGAAAGTGCTTTTATGAATTTTAATTAATCTTCAGCATAAATAATCAAAGGCAGGCAGGTATTATTCTTAATTTACAAATGAGAGAGATGGCATACAGAGAAGTGACCTTGCACAAGTTTGTACAGACAAAAATCTGAACAGAAGCCAGGTTTACATCTCAGGGGTTTCTTTCATAGTCTACCAGCCATATTTCATCCTTTCATTTCTTCCTTGTGTTCTCCAAACTCAGTAGCTGCTTGTGCTAACCTATTTGCAAAACTCCTGTCAATTTCTGGGTGAGCAGACACAGACCTTACTATTCCATATTCAGTAAAAGCTGGTCGGCCTGTATTTCCACCTCATCCCTCCAAAGAGGTAAATATTTCTTTTCCTAATCGTTTCTGCAGACCCTCTGAGCATCTGCGTTAAGGAAAATATCAGATTGTACTTTCTGCTAACTGCTGAAGCCATTTTGCTGTGCTGGGGCTTACTCATGCAACCTGTTGGTGCACGTTGCTTTCTGAACAATTGAGTTCAGGAATTGTTCCAATATACCTAATGTGTTATCTTGCTGACACAAGATCAGTTTTGATTTTTTAATACTGCAGTGAAAGCTTCATAGGCACGTCAGTAGCTTTTAAGCTAATTTTGAGACAAGAATACATTTCCCCTTCTAATGTAATAGTCTGTTGGGCTCTTACTATTTCAGTAGTCAGTACGCTCTTCAGAATTACATTCTGTGTAGTGACAGGCACCCACCTTGCCTTCTGTCTCCTCCGTGTTTTCACATATACCCGTTTCTGAAAAACTGAGACTTAAAAATGCACTAATAGCACAAGTAGGGAAAATATTATTTCTACATAAATTCCATCAAATTCTGAGCTATATTTCAGTTACATTAATCCTAAAGTTGGATTCATGACCATTCTGTTACCCAATTTTTGAAACTCCTTTCTTCTATCAGCACTGGAGCTAAGTGACCTTTTTTCAAAAACTTCTTTTTTCCTGATAGATATCTATGACTAACCCACATTTTTCAGGTAACATCAGCAAAATAATCATCAAAAAGACATCAGGACCATCCTCAAATCCCCAAGAAGACTGCTTGGTGAAGAGAGGTGAAGAGAACAAACACATTGTAAAAAAAATGAGAAACAAATTATACTTACTGCTCTTTCTGAGCAACAAGACTTTCCTCTCCTCCTTTCTTGCACACAGAATCACTTCCCCATTTCTCCTACCACCTTCTCACTGCGGGTGAACTGGGAACAAACAATGATCTTGAAAGAGAGTACCTGTGTTACCAGATCCAGTGCCCCAGAACTGCACTAATGTTATAGTTCTAAAAGTGTTTACTCAAGGTCTACCTCAGAGGCTCTAAAATACATTCCAGCACACTGGAACAACCCTCTTATACAAAGGACAAAAAAAGGAAAAAAAATCCCCTATATGATAATGTGGCAATCCCACTGCTGTTACTATAAGGAGGAGTAACTCACATATTTCCAATATTCAGCAAAATCTTCATGTGTTTGTGCTGTAAGTGTGGACATTATTGCATTCTCTGCTCTAATAATGTGCTGTTTATCAACAATTGTCACTTGAGCCATTTAGGATGCATCACACTGGGCCATCTTCTCCAGACTTTGGAACTCGTGCAAAAATGCATGCATGTACGTAAGCAATGCTTTAATTTAAGCCTTTTATAAATCAAACCATTTTTTTCTTGCCTTTGTAAAAGTCAAGTAGTGCTGATTTTGGTTTTGTGTTTTATTAGAAAACGTTAATATAAGTCATCTTTAAAAAGCAACTCTTTGTGAACAAGGTAGCTTATGCAATAACAATGTTACTTAGCTAACTCAGGATGAAATGGTAATAAAGTGTCTAAAGTGAGAATATTTAGCTAATCTGTTGGCAAGGGAATCGTTCCTATTCTCAGCTGTGAGATCAAGGCAAACTTCTGTTTAAATGAAAATAAGCCATGCTTTGATAATGGAAGCAGTGTCAGTCAAATAAAATAAACATACTTATTTTAGGCCCCTCAATCTAAAAATTTATCAAGCACCTTCCAAAATGGGAAGCATATATAGCTTATCAAAACCTTTAAGAATACTCAGATTTGCAAGCACATTTTGTTAAATCAGTCCATAATTTAAAAAAAAAAAAAAATCAATAAAATATTTTTCTTACCTGTGTCAGAGTATCTGTCTTCAGCAGATATTGTATTTTAAAACCTACAGCAGCTAATAATGTTCAGCTCAATTCTCTAATTAATTTCCTCAAGCATCCTGATAATATTCATCCTCAGTATAACAGCTTACTAATATTAGTCTATAACTAAATTCTAATTTCAACGTGCCATCAGCAATACAGGGAAAGTGAAAGTGAACTGCTGAAGGCCTTAAGTTATCTTTGGGCCTACCTGCACAAGGTATTTTGTCATTCTGCCCAGACCAGAGAAGTCTGCGACATCTATCTGTTGTAATTCAAGGTGTCCTCAATCACTGCACTATGTTATTCCCCACTGGTGTAAAAATTAGATGCTCTGTTCCCATCTTCATGTCATAACTATTACCTATGAATATTATAACAATTTGAAAAATTCCATTGATTCCCAGGGGAAAAATATTTGCCTTGGGTTTCTATTCTCATCATGGAGGTCAATGGTTTTTTTATGCCTCACATTTGATTACTGCAATACATCTTAGAATATACAGCAAAAAGAAAAAAAAGAAAAAAAAAGTGTTGGGTTGCTCAAACATCCAGTAACACATCCCATGCATCTAAATATCACTTTGGGGCATTCAGGATTTACTTTGTATTTTACAACACAGGAGTGATCTAAGACTATATTTTTACTATAGGCAATAGCATAACTGCAATCTTTGTAGACACACCCAAGCTAGTCTAAAATTAGCTGACTCCTGTACTGCTACCATTGTTGCCATAGCAGCCTAGAGCTCAGTATTTATCAATGCCCTGACATGGTTTTGCAGCCATAGGGAGCCTCATGCACATAAACGGTATGTAAGCCAAGTATTTTGGAGCTAGTGTTGGCTTTGTCACATATTTAAATGCAATGTTGTAATTCCTAAATAGTTTAGGATCATTCCTAACTGAATTCCTGTCTGGATTCAGTTCTTCTTGCAGTGACATGGCATGCTGACTAATTTTATAAAGTATTCTGAATACCAGAAGATCATTATTTTACTCCGAGTTTTCATACAAAATTCTTTTAGTCCCCACTGCCGTTTTTCTTCTTTTCTAGGCTGATTGTTACTATAAAAGAAGACAGGCATAGTTTGTAGTCTAAACGTACTCCTCCAGACACAAAAAGCTTTATTGATTTAAGCACAAGTAAAAGTAGTAGAACTGAGCTACATTAATTCTAATTATAGATAAATAGCTGAGTCTAGCCGTAGTAGACCAAGGGAGCAGAACCATTTAATTTTTATTAGTTATTTATTTTGATTTCCCAGTTTCCAAGAGTCAATACTCTTGGGATAACTTGGTTTGCTTTGCCTAGAAACCCTAAGAACTTTATCAGTAACCAATACTGCATTACAAGAAGTCTCCAATCATATGCCCTTGGTAGAAACATGGTATTTATTTTTTTGGTTTCATTCCGCATGAGGAAATTCCAATACAACCTTGTTGAATAAAGAGAGATGAAATAAAATATGTAAAAGCACTTTCTTTTTTTTAAATATTCTTAGTAATAGGAAATCAGGAATACATATGTAAGATTTAAAATATTTGCTGACGATATCAAGAAATACCTAATGCTGCCATTTGAACTCCAAAAGGCCAGTTTGGGAGAAAACACCGCAGCTGATTTTCAGTAAGCAGGGAGAGTAAGATGAATTTCTGATATAGCAATTGAAGGGCATTGCCCTGAAGTAATAACTGCTGTTTCTTCTCCCCTTAACCCTGAAATTACTGTTATCGCATAGTCAACTTGGTAGAAATAAAGCTTTATAAACTTTTGAAGCATATGGCAAGAATAATAAATGTTAAGGAGTAAGAAAACTACATCTACCACATCTCAGAATGCATCTCTGAGTCTCAAATAGGTCTAGCAAGACATTTGGAAACCTGAAGATATCTGAAAGATTCACAGATTCTTGAAGAATAAATTTGCACATTGTAGGACTCCCCAAGGAAGCTTAAAACTTGCTCCCACATTTTTCTTTGCAGTTCTATTTCCTCTGAATTTTAATCTGAAATACAGTCATCTGCCCTGAAAAGAAACAGTACTTTGATTTTCCGTCTAGCAACAGAGCTCTTCACACAAAGGGACTATCCTTCACACGGCAAGTGAAAAACCGAGTAGAATTGCAGAGACAAAAATTCATGTGGAGAAGAAAAAAAACCAAGGACATTGTCCTTGTATTTCAAGAGTTTCCTCCTCTATTACAGACAAAAGAATGTAGTATGGAAAAATCCATGATGCCCTATAAGACAAAAGCTTTTCCCTGTGCCCTCTGGTATCTAACTGTGCTAGAGGTTAAAGAAGTGAAGCAAACACATCACAAACACAAAGAAGCAATAGAGATGGAGAACCTGAAGAAGTTTGGCACTTTGAAAATATAAAAAACCTGTTTGATACTCTTATTAGTTCAAAAATAAATTGTGGTTTCTTTTTCCTTTTATAAAATTTGTTTTTAAAGTTCTAAGTTACATTAAATGAGTTTCATTGATATGATATGAAATACCTTACTTGCTTTATCACTCTTTCATTTCCTGTTTTCCCGAGGCTAGGGTATCTTCTCTCATATGTACCAATAATCATTCATTTCTATCAGGTATTCTATCAGATATTCATTCATTCCCATGGCTTTATCATGGTATTAATCATCTGGCTTCCTTTGCTTTGGATTAAAAGGGTTCCCTGACAAGTTTTTATTGTGTTTTCATTCACATGTCTTTGGATTAGATGAACATTTATTTTAATAAAGTCCAATTTGAGTCAGGTAACAGCATTTTGCCTCATGATTTTTATTTATGGTTATTATTAAGAATATAACAATAATTAATGTGATAATAGAAATAATTAATGTCAATAACCATAATGGTGATTATTGAACAAGGCAAAAAATCTAAAGAAAAATACAACCGATATTAAGTGCATGGGGGTATATCTCCTTTAAACTCTCTACTGAACACTTGAGTTCTATTTCTTAAAGAAAGTTTTTATACCATGAATACCTTACACAAATCAACAATGTTGAACCAATTAGAAATAGGAATGAAAGATGAACACAATAATTTTTGCCAGATTAGGTTTTGGTTTGAGGTCTTTTAGTTTTAACTGTGTGTTCCTCCCTTGCCATGGAAAGGAAATTTCAGGCTTTTAAGCAGCAGAAAATGCATTCCTTTTGCTGTATATAACACAATCCTTTTTCTTTCTGTCAAACCGCAGCACCAAATCTCCCTCACTTGGCAAATGTTTTCCTTTAGGGGAAAAGGAAGGATTAGAAGATATATATGTATTTTTTTTTCTATGTGGCATCAACTTTTTTTTTTTGTGGATCCTTTCTTATGATTTATTTTGAATATAGGTAAGACATGAGAGTGTGATTCCGAGATTTTTTTGGAATACAACATAGAGAAGCCAGTAAGTCTCTCTACAACACATATAGTGGTTGTGGTATCGCAATAGACTCCAACAATCTATAGCAGTAATAGTCTGGGGTGGTTTGCCCTTTATATCAGTGTAATTTTGTTTTGGTGAGGATGAAATAGAAGAGTCAGAAAGGCTGAACAAAGATGCTCAACTTCCCAACAGCTCTTCAAGGATGCTGACATTCTCCATCTCTTTCTTTAAATCATGCTTACTATTTACAGGATGACTGTATACTTTAAATGTACTGTAAGAACCAATAAAATGCAGTTTATTATTTCACATGATATATTTTTTTAAACAGAAACATCAGTAAAGCTGGAAAGGAGACAGAGTTCTAATACACTCACTAGCATAAGATATCTGGCCTGTCTGACAAGTATCAACCTCTGGGTAATTACAGGGATAGCATTTAGTGCCCTTCATGACCTTATCGTGTTCCATCTTCTGAATATCCACCTGTGCCTCAATATGCAGCAACACCTGGACTATTGACATTTTGAGCTGTGTTTCAAGGAGCAGCAAGTGTGTGGTTGCTCCAAGAGAGAAGATGAGCCAGGAGCCAAAGACCACCATAGCACAGACAGTGTCCTTATCAACAAGGTCACTGTCCCACAGTATCTGAACAGGCCCAGACAAGGTGATGCCCAGTGTCTATTCAGGGAGTTCAGTCACAAACAGCAGGAGATGGCTAAAAAAAGGACTGAAGACAAAGCAACCTACAATGTAGGTCTGTGGTTCATCCAGGAAAATCAGTCAGCAAGCTGGGTCAGCTCTAACATAGCTCAGACAAGATCTAGGTGCCCAGGAGATAAATGGAGATCCTAGAGGATTTGTAGGCGGATGCCCTGGGTGAAGCTGGTCAAGATGGTTAAGATCTAGTAGCATAATCAAGGCCCTGACACTATGGCAGTGCCACACTCAGTTGTGGCAATACCATTGCCCAAAGTATCAAGAGACTTAATTTGTGTTTGCATACATTAATTTGTATGATAGCAGTAACTCTGAGATGGATTTTAAGGTGAGAAAAAGTGTCTTCATTCCAAGGTTATGTGGATGGCAATAATATGAAAAAAAACTGGTGAAGAGCCCTTCTTTGATAAGAGTTTTATTTTTATGGAAGCAGATCTCTCAAATTGTGACTATAAAGAGAGTTTTAGTAATTTTTCCAGCTCCAGTTCTAATGCAGTTCCTCCAGTGAAGTGGTTAGCCCAGCAATATAGACTTAGTTTGAAGCATCTCACTAGACAAATGCCTGTGACATCGAACATCTGTGAGATTTAAGCTAGTCTAGTATAGGATTCCATCTTCCATGTCAGCCTGAGAACTTGAGCAGGATATGAGCACGGTAAATACAAAAAGATACTTGCGCAGCTGCCCATGTGGTGCTTAGGTGACCAGAAGTAATGCTTCTCGCATCTTGCCATTTTATATATAGGTTTTTATTTATTTATATGTGCTTAGACAACCTTATGCACCCATCAGAAGCAGGACTTCTCATTTGAAGCCTAAGGAACTGATGAGATGAACACAATTCTAGGTGTCTATTACAACTGGTTACCTTCTTTTTTTGAACCTGAGTGGTAGCTATGTTTTGCCATTTGTCAATCATATTCATTTATGATTCATTTGCAGATTTCTAAAAAAAATTACTGCTGAAAGTGTCACTGAAGGTTTTGGGTTTGTTTTTTTCTTTGTCTAATAAGCATTTGTTGTCAAGTGGAGGAAAGCAATAGAAGATTTGGAAATGGGAGCTCTGGAAAAAGTCAAGGCTAACCAATTACAGGATCTAGTAAGGCAGTATTCAGGAGGTTTCATCTTGATTGAAGTTGCTGTCTGAGTGGCAGCTGACATCAAAATAAGGTACTCTGTCAACTGATCATCTTGCCCTGGGCTCAGAAGGGAACCAACTGTTAAAAACTTTCTGTGAAGAAGGGGATATTTCCCATGTGCAGTTTTATGTGCTTTCCTGGTAAAGATTAGTGAAAATCCTTGTGTAGGTGAAACTACCATATCAAATAATATTTGCAATGATGACTGAGGTCTCAACAGCAGAGATTTTGTAGCCCTCTTTACCTTCCCTGACACATATTGAGGATGCAGGCAAGAACCCAAGGTAGTGAATTTTAAGACTGCCTTCAAATGATTTTAGATGTTGTTGAGCAATATTCATCCAAGTGAAAGATCCTCTTCAGCTCCCTTTCAATTAAAAACACACACAGTGTTCTGCTTTGCTAGTTCCCAGGTTCCAGCTACTTGCTTTCCTGGCTTAACACTGGCAACACCTCTGTCTGATTAAGGAAATAGATGTTCATATTAAACATTTGGAACAAACATTAGGATCCCCTGGGAGTTGTATTGGAGGCTGAATGGAAGGTAGAACATTCTGTTTCAAGTAAGAACATGTATTTTTTTTTCTTCCGCCTCACAAACTTTGGCCTAATTATACTCAGGCATAAACACAGTAAAAGCAAAAGGTGAAGTTCCTTGCTTAATCTGAACTATTTAGTAGGCAATCTTCTCTAAGAAAAGATACTCAAACAAAATAGATAAAGGCTTAATTTTTACTAGGGTCAGACTAGAGAGAAGAAAACAACACAATAAGAGATTTTGCTGCCTGACAAAATGGACTTGTACCTGCAGAATAAAAATAGGCTGACTACTGTGCAGACAGCTCAGACATGCCAGTTTGGTCAGCATGATGCAACCTAAGCCACTCAGTCAAACAAGCAGGGGACTCATGAATTTTCACTTCCTTCCCAAAGTGCCCATCTCGGCTGGACTATTAAGTATATTTCAACCGTAATCTCACCGTTAACTATCCACCCACTCACCACCACGTACAGGTTTACACGTGAGATGCACATGAACTAAACGTAACATTGCACTTTGCAAGCAGAACTGATTCTATCAGCTTACATTTCCAACACAAGACATTTCCCAGTGTTGTTCTACATGGGTCTAATTCTAAACATATGCTAGCAGAAAATGAATATACGGTGAGCGAATAATAAGGCTCTAAATATTCAATAAACCTTTAAATCATATAGCAACACAAAGCTCTAACTTATCCTTAGAGTACGGTATTATTATTTAAACCCTTCAAAAGTAGTCTCCTCAATGTAATTGTCTAAATTTTCATGTTCTCAAAGTGTTGTTTATATTTTCTGGGTTTAAATGTTAATCTCATGGGAGAATATCACAGGAGCAATTTCTCCCTGAGCTCCTGGAAGTAACAGATTATAATGTCAGTGAGATCTTATGCAAGTTTTATCATGCTCTTGGAGAAGCAAATTCTAATCTTTTTTGGCAAACAAAACAATCTCATATCCACCTATACACCTGCCTGGCTGTCTGGGAGAGACCGCAACACTGAAAATGACACCCTTATATATAAAAACTTACATTAAAGGTGCTAAACAGAGCATCCAAATCACAAATGGAGATCACCTCACCCTCCATCAAACTCACTAGTTTCCACTCCTCTGTCCAGCTAGCTCTGCGTTTTCTCCATTTTCCCGTTCTCCATTCCCTTTTTCCTCCTCCAACTTTTATCCCCTTCTGACCCAGCTTTTGTCTCCCTGGGCTTCCAAAGCCACAGCCTACTCCTTTCTCTCCAACTGAAAGTCATTTGAGGCATATGATTTTCTGCTGCCTCAGTTATTAGCAAAGGAGAAACAGGCTTCTGTCCTCCTTCCAGCCGCACTTCTGTCTAGCTTCTCTTTGGAAACAGATCGCTGTCTTGTCTGCAGTGGGAGCTGCAAGAGAACTAAGAGCAGTCACTCCCTGCCAATAATAGAGTACCTCAAAGCTTTTAGCTGCCAGGATAAGCGCATAAGATTTTTTTCAAAAGTTTTTGGCTTAGACACATTTGAGTAGATTCCACACAAGTCAAAAGGCATTGACATGAAATTTCTCTTCAAGTTTGAAATTCTCACTACAAAACCACAGACGCTGGAATTATACTGCATGTAACAATAGTCAATAATGTAGTAATAATAAAATATATAATGCATATAAAATATGAAATAATAAACAGAGCTTCAGAATTTTTTCCCTTACCATTGCAGCACAAGATATTTGCAACCTGGCCTTGCTTTCATACCTAGATGAGCCGTGTGGGGTTAAATGTTTATGAAATAGTTAAACTTTAGGGCAGGTACATGACATGAAGATATCAACCCAAATGTTTAGCATTTGGCAAAGATACAAGAGACAAAAACCCCACAGTCTTATTACAGGAAATTGATGCTAATGGTGCATTGCAGAGCCCACCCTTCCAGTAACACTGAGGTGGTTTTTATTCCTTGTAATCATTCCTAATTTACTTTAAAGGTTTGGGAAATATTTATGCATGAATTTCTGTCATGTTGGCTGCTACTCATCAGTAAGTGTCAAAAGATCACACAGAGGTTACATTTGTAACTATGATTTCACCTGTCATAATGTGAAGCTACTAGCCAGATGAGGGCCCTCATTCTCAGGAGCTGTATATACAAAATTATCCTTAAACCAATTATAATAATTAATGAATAAATGACTATAACATTAGTATTTTATAATTGTATTAAATTATATTATCTGACTGATATTATTTGAAACATAAGATGGCAAGCAGTGTACTGAATAACGAGGAATTGGATGCAATAAAAATACAGCTCGCGCACAAAGTGTCATCACTATTTAACTGTAAACTGATTTCATATATGACATGAGCAATAACATTTTAAAAGTGTTAATTTTTTCTGTAAGTAAAAGTAATGTATCTGATATGTCAGACAATTATGTAATTATGTCACTAATTATTTGTAACCATCATATAAGAAATCAATCTAAGCTGTGATTTAACAAATGTGAGAGATCATTTCAAGAATGCAATCCCTTCCCCTTACCCATCTCCTGCCATATCCCTGTGGACACGGAGAAAGGTGAAGAGATGATGAAGGAACAGCAAGAAAACAGTTGCAAAACAGAGAGATTGGAAGTGTAAAGGAACACAATAAGGAACAGCAGTTGGAAAGTCAAAGATATTATATATTAGGAGATAAATAAATTAATTACTTTGAAGTTGAGAATTAATGTTACAAAGCTGGTATGATAGAGAAAGTGAACTGGCAAAGGGACTGAAAGGGGTGATGAAAGAAAATTCCCATAAGCAGTATGTACTCTGAAGAACTGCCAAGTGATGAGGAGGCACAGAGGACTAAAACAGATATCAAAAAGTGAGCACATAATCCCCTTTCACTGTATGTTCATACTAAATGGAAATTGTATTTCAAAACATTTTCAAGTCAATTGCCTTGAAAATGTATGCATAACATATCTTCAGAGCACCTTTATATGTGCTTATAAATGCACTGGATTAATACCTGTACTGTAAATACAGGGTTATAAACCCTCTCTATAGATAATTTTGATAGTAACCCTCCCTGCACATACCTGAAATCTCAAACTATGCTTATTCTTAGCATTCTCATTATCTGAACCTAAATATAGACAGTAAGAGGCGAGTGCATTTCGCAGAATGAGTTGTCCATACTGTATTTTATACTGTACATAAAATTTGTGGCCTGAATTCTGAGCAAGAGGAGTATCCTTACGAAGGTTAAATAGATAGGATTTTTCTTTCGACATCCATCGTAGGGGAAATACCTATAATAAACCAAGGAGCAGAAATACAAAGGTTCTAAAAATTAAAAAGCGTCATTAATCTATTCAGACTCTCCTTATTGTGACAGATATTTCAAATTGAAAACTGCATGTTGCATGTCACTGCACTGTTTGCAAAAAGATTGATACAAAACAAGGGCTGTGGTGACACATGGTCCAGAAAACAAAAACAAAACAGCTTTGGTGAAACCTACCAACTTTGCTATAGAATAATGACTGCTTTCAGCAAAATAGTATAGCCATACACCAAAGGGTGTAATTTAAATCTCCACATTCAAGGGGAAATATACTCGTTTCTGGTTGAAAAACATCTTATTGTTTAAACACTTTTAAAAGGACAGTTAAAACCTTGATTATTCTCTTGTTTCCATCAGTTAATTCCACACAGAAGAATTACATAAATAAATTACAGTATGTTGACTTGCATGCATTAACACTACTTCACAAGAAGTCAGATTATTTTGAATCATAAAGGTTCACAAAGTAATTATTTGTTTCCTGCAATTACAGATTTTTGAAGTAATTGATTTTGCCTGTTAATATTTCTGTATCATTCTTTTCAGTAATGTCTTGCATACTAACACTATTTTTGCTTACTGTCAGGGCCTAAAGCTTACTCCCTGCCTCCCAGAGGTTCACTGCCTGTGCTTAAGGACAGCTCTCTGATGTGCCCCCCATCTTAATTCACACCACTCCGACGGAAGAGCTGTTCAAGAAGGAGCTTTAAAAGACTTGCAGGGCAGGGAATGACCTGCCCCTGCTTCATTCGGGAGCTGCTTTAGGGCACCCCCTTAGTCTTTGCTTCTGTGCCTTCCCTGCGCCTGGCCATATACCTTCCTGATCCAGAGCTTGATCCTGGACCTGCCCTGGCACTACAGCTGTGATGAGCAATCACTGGGCTGTGTCTGACCCTGGTCACCATCACTGGACCTGCAATGCAGATGCACCCAAGAAATCAGCTGCAATGCATAAACTCCATACAGATCAAATAAACAGTTATTGCACATTTCTGAGTGTTACCTCTAGCACCTTACCTGTAAACTAAATGTAAGCTTCTCTGCATCTTTTTTTTATCTGATGCCCTGTTCCTTGTACCGTCTTTGCCTGCCTGCTTCCTTCAAACAGAAGTTGCTACAAGGAATTGCCAGTGGCCAATTCCCCCTCGCTTCTTTCCTGAAAAATAGGCAGTGACACTCTTCCACCACAGCACCTCAGAACACCTCTGGGATGTCCTTCTAGGCCACTGGAGGGAACACACCCTGGTGAGGAGAGACTGAGAGAGACACCGAGAGACCATGAGACTGAGCAAGAGAGAGAGAGACAGAGAGTCTGTGCAATTATCTCAGCAACTAATCAAAAAACAAATTTCTCTGCAAAGGAGACTAGGAAATAAGAGGGCAAACTGAAGTGTTCTATGAAATTGGGGTATTTACCAGAGCTGGAAATAATTACTGACAAAAGGCTTAAAGGATGTGCCTTATCATTCCTGTTTGTTCTGACACTAGAGTCATAGGAACACCACACTTGACATATGAGTCTTACATTGTGCTTTGGACCACACACAGATACAGGAAATAGACCTGAGATTTAAAAAATGGTATTAGAGCTATGATTTTTGCACTTTCTTGCAGTAAAAATGGTCCCCTTTATTCCCTTTCCTTCTGCATCAGTGATTATCAATGATATGTAAGAAAATGTTTATTCAGGCAACTGGAGCTTTGCAATGCTGGAGTAGCAGCAGACTAGAGCATGACAGGAAAACTGGTGGTAATATTCTGATGAAGATACAAGCTCCACTCTTCAATTTGTAACATGGATTTGAAGTTTTTTTTTTTTTAAACCTACGTATTTAAAAGCTATGCACAAGATTAAATAACATAGGAAAGGATAATCTGAGAATAGTAACGATATAAAATAAAGTAAAATCTCAAGGGTGAGAACTCATTAAATCCAAATTTATAGAGATGACTTAATGCTTTTAAGTTGATACCTGCTCCACAATATCTATTTTTTTCCAGCTGTTCCCAGTCCAATTTTTAACAACCTGCTGTACAAACAGTAATCTCAGCACACTGAGGAAGAAACAAAATTCTACACCTACACTGTAAAGAATATAATTCAATACCAATTTAACGGCATGTATGCTTGCCTAACCTAAAATTGGTTTTTCTTTTTTTTTTTTTAAAATCTAACCCTAATGAACAGAAAATACTGAGTGGGAGTAAAAGGTCCATCTGTGATAGGATTAAAAGACTGATGTATTACGTCCCTCATGTAGTGTATGCAAGAGACACATTTTTATAATATCTTTCCAAAAAGTGTCCTGTCAAGTTTCAAACAAATATAAAAGAACTTATACTGCCCTTTGCAGGCAGACCTCTATTTCATTCAGCATCACCCCATTTCTTTTGCCTTGCTATGGAAGCCAAACAGAGCTTCCCAGCTCTGTGATCATCCTGATGCATTGCATCTGCCAGGGAACAGCAGAAACAGTATAATGCTGCCCTGCAACGGGAAGAGTATCCACTGGCTGGGGCTCCGGGCTCCAGTCTCACAGGTATGGTAGATTGCACCAACGATCCCTCCAGGCCAGGATCGTATTTTCAGCAATGACAGTAAGTGTCCATGATAGAAGTGGGATAAACAGGGCATGCATATCTGGCACTT
The DNA here is from genome assembly GCF_000699105.1 of Pygoscelis adeliae. Taxonomy (NCBI): domain Eukaryota; kingdom Metazoa; phylum Chordata; class Aves; order Sphenisciformes; family Spheniscidae; genus Pygoscelis; species Pygoscelis adeliae. The sequence goes on from NW_008825428.1 coordinate 7,313,250, forward strand.
CTTAATTACCTCCCAGGCTCCAACCAGTTCACGGACTTCCTGAGCCAGATGTATCTTCTGAAGTATGTAACCACTATCAGTGCTCATCTCTTCCAAAAACTTGTCCAGTCTTCCCTTGAGCCCATGTGAGCTTTTAGCACCTTCAGCAAACTCAGGCAAGGATCTCTGCAGGCCTTTGTATGAAGAACCACCTCATTTGGGGAAGCCCTATGATAATATGTGCTTCCTAGATCCACACCCCTTCCCCAAGGAAAATGGTGTCAAGACAAGAAAATTGAAAACTGAACTTGGTTAAATAAAAAGCCTGATGCTCAGGAAAGAGAACAAGAAGCATATTTTGAATTCTGAAATTTTTTTAAAAGGAGGGTACAAACTTTCCTTAAATATTTTGGTCTCCAAGTGTTGCACCCACCAGGAAAAAAAACAAGTGCTAATAATATTTTATTATTATTGGTATTGCTTAACAAATCTTTAAGTTCTTATTCACAGACGTGCAACTTACCTAATGTTATAAACAATTTCAAGATAAATGTTTCTGTTTTCTCCCTGTAGAAATAAAGAAAATAACGTAAGTCACTATCTGAAACTAAGATTTTTCAGTACAACTTGTATAAGGCTAGTGGAATCACTCTCTCTGAGAGTGAAATGGAAAAACTACATACAAGTTCTGGCAAGTTTAACATAGTGGAAGCTACCAACAAACCATGGCTAATTTAGGTAGCTAGATATCATGGAAATAACTAAAAAGTGTGGCTGTAGGGGATCTTGGAAGATGATTTACACCACTTCCGTGCCCCAAGCAAGATCAGCAATACCTAAATCATTTCTAGCAGATGTACAGCTTATAAACTACCAACTGTCCTACATAATTTATTCCAGTGCATCACTGTCCACAGCATCAGAAAGTTTTCTTTTCTTGATGTTAAAAATCTAACTTTTTTTTCACTTAAATCTTTTCCTCATTGCTGACTTTTCTTAATTAATGTTGTCATTCACATCCTAGTTCCCAACCCAGTTTTCTTCTTTTTGGGGCTAAACAACCCTGGTATATTGAACGTGTTTTTTCTCCTCTAATATTGGCAATGTAATGTATTCTGTGTTCCTTAGCTCTCTTACGGAATTGTCATAAGACAGGAAAGCAGACTTACTGGAGTCAAGGGATAAAACTTCTACTGCATCTTTCTTATTTACGAGATCAGCTACTTTGATACAGGAAAAAAAATTAGTTTGGTGGCACAAGACTTCTTGGTGAACTGATGTTAGACCTATCTCCTTTTCTTTCAGGTATATGGATAGTTCAATGGTTGATTATTGCTCCAGTACTTTTCTAGGAAGGTAAACTGGCTGTCATGTCTTTCTTGTTTATCTTTTTATGGACACACACCAGTTTTTCATTTTTCTGAAATATTATCTTTTTTTTTATATTCCCAGTAATAACAATTCAAGATTCTGTGGTTACCTGAGCCAGTCCTTTGAAAGCCAGAGTAATTTTAATGCAGTAGTGACCATGAAAGCTTTTAAATGAACTGCAGCTGTTATTTTTCAATAGGCTTTCCTTCCAATTGATTGGTAAATCTACCCCTTCCTTAGTCTTTCTCTTAGAAGTAAGTGGAAGAATTTAACTTATGCAATATTTTCTTTTTTCCCTTCATAACCTTTTGCCAAAAATATCTCATTTTCTACCTTGACACTTCTGATTTTGTGTCTGGGATTTATGCTTTTTTTAATGTCCTTAATAGTTTAATGTATTTTCCACATTATGTATATACCCTTTTGTTTGAGATCATTGAAGATTTCATTACATTTTCGAATTCATCCCTGCTTATATTTTCTAGTATTTCTCTGTCCAAGGAAAAATGCATGCATGTCTTTAACTTAGTTTATTTAAGGAGATGGAACAGCTCTGAACTCCCTTTCTACTTAAACTTGCTTCCTATCACATTTTCCTGACAGTTTTCTGAATTTGTTTAAGCTCACTTTCTTGAATTTTATTTCTTTATTTTGTAGGATTTCTTCTGTTCTAAGGACTGTAAACTTTCTCTTTTCACAGTCATTCTTACCCAGGTTTTTTGCTACTTTCACATTTTCCGCCGTTCCTCCACAATGTTTAGAATTACATATCTAATTTTCTTTTTAGTTTCCCTTTTTTTCTCCATTTTCCAAAATATGCTAGAAATTCTGTGACTTGTATCTATTTTCTAAAAGCTTTTACTACCATTGTCTGTAGAGTTCAAAATTTTGCCTTTTTCTTTTTTCTTCCAGAAAAAGTCTTGTTTCCCCCAAGAATCAAATCTTAACTGGTAGTTTACAGCCGATTTGACCATTTATCCTTCTCCAGAAAATGTGTGTCATCTCTTTATGGATCTGCTTGCCATACAAAGCAATACATTCTCTCATTTCCCCCCCTTGCAGATGTTGCTGGAGCAAATTATACCCACTAATATTCTAATCATGTGAATTATCCCACTGAATGTCTCATATGCCAGTTGAATAACTGTTGTGATCATTAATTAAGATTTCAGCTCTTCCTGTTTATTTCCCTTACTTCTCAAATTAGTGCAGAAAAAATTAAAATATTTGATGGATTAACTTACTACTATTCTACTTTTCCTTCTTATGACCTTCTTAAAATAAACACTAAACTCAATAATTTTTAGGTCCTTTTCCTAATCATTATTGTTTATAGGTATCTATGAATATTTGCAATCTCTTTTGATCCTAGTTTAGACATTTTGTCATTACTGAGCGACAAAGACTGTGTGTCAAAATGTTGTTCACAACAGCAATACCATATTTTAAGGATCAATATTTACAAAGAAATTACCACATGTCTCAGAACTATTCCACCGCTCAAAATAAATTAAAAACCAAGTTACTGTATTGTTTCCTCCTCTCTCCTACCCATGAACATGCAAGTACAAATGCAGAATGTCCAGTCCAAAACAGAAAATAGATTTCCTCTCAAACTTCCTCTCATATTTCATCACTCATATCCATGAAGAGTTCAGTACAAAAGATAAGTAAACTATTGATTCTGGAAGCTTTCCTGTATAAACATCACTTAATTCTTGGGAATTAGGAATTAAGTCTTAGGAACATCCTCCACTTACTCACAAGCTGATGAGCAGTTATCCTGTCACTGAACATGTCAGCTTGGACTGAATTCAACTTAACTACGTTACTGTGCATGTTATTAGTTCTCAGGTATCCACCTGACAACTTTTTTAAGTGGCAGGCTGCTACTAGTGAAGCTAAGAACTTGTAAACACGTTCCTCTACGAGGAAAGTGAGAAAATCAACAGTAAAAGCAGCCCGAAAAGGCCTGGGGGTAAGAACGTTTAAATGCGACAAGCTGGAGCCATCCCAGTTCAACACTGCATACGGGCCCACTGGACTAGGCCTCACCTTGTGCAATGGCACTGGCACAGTTTCTGTCCCAACACAAGACAGATTTCATCATGGTGAAAAAGGCAGATATTTAAACCTCAGGTTCTGATTAGAGTTTAAATTGCTACACAAACGTGCCCAGAGAGCTTGAGAAAAATGCAGAGTGCTCTTCGGGGTGACCAATAGCAATAAGTGATGCTGAAAGAATTACCATACATCAAGACTTACTATTAGATTAATACACTGTTTCATAAGCACTTTCACAACAATGCTAATAATAGACTGTAATTTCAGATATACTTTCAGTAAAAAGCTATTTCTTAGCAAAAAGCTCTGCCCTGTATTTCTTCATGCATGCCTTCAAACATCAAACGTTAGGTGGCAGTTAGCCATTTCATTCAGTTCATTCCAAAAAGCAAAGCTTTCAATGACTGTCTCCACCTAACATCAAGTACATCAATTACTCCTTCACAATCTTTGTAATACTTCTGTATTTCTAAGGAGTTTTAACCAGAATAATGAAAAGCAACCATATGATAATTTGTCCTTTAGGTAACAAGTACTGTCACCTCAGTCATCTCTGAGGTGAACTGAGGTGATTCAGTTCAATTGTTTGTAACCCATTCAATTGTTGTAACCAACAATTCAACCAATTGTTTGTAAATTTTGCCCTCTCTCTCATCTATGTGCTACAGCGTTCCCTCTATATACTTCTGAAATTCATAACAAGCTATTGCAGTTCTCAGGTTTATTAATAAATAGGAAGTAGAATCAAAGCACTCTGCTCTTCAGCAAATTCCAGGTCCACCTGATCGCTCCAGTGTCTTCAGTGCTCTCTACCTGCATTCAGTGTGAAGGAAAGTAGCTATAAGAATGAATTTACACAGCATTTGCTGTTAATGCTATAACGGCCTACCAAGAAAAAGTGATCTTCTAAAGCAAGGAGAAAATATTCTAAATGGCATCCATCTCTTATACCAAATTATACAGTAAAACGATATGCTACGATTAGCACTTGTAATCAGAGTTGCAAGAATTATACCAAAAATACTTAGTTTTCCATTATCATAGTTTTAAAAAAATGAATGTTGAATTAAGAAGAGAAAATGTTATCTGACATATTAATCAGCACTGAAAACATATCAATGTTGGCATTTTTGTAATTTCACTAGAGCCTATGTATTGAAAACTAAGCAGAAGGCAGGGTAGGAGTTGGAAGTTCTTCCGCATAGAATACTCTGGAACAAAATATGCTGTTTAAATATATCCAATGTTTATTATTGGATATTTATTTCAATTAAATTATTAAAAATAAACATTTAATATACTTGAATATAATTAACTATAAAGCACAATAATATAGAAATTAAATAATTAAATAATTATTAATAATTTAATATTTATTATAATTTATTATTAACCCTCAACTCCTAAAGCAAGATCAACATACAAGAATTTCCAGATTTACTCTGTCTTTTTTTTTTTTTTTAAATGGATGCCACAGCATCTGCTGTTTTAACTGCATTGTTTGGGGTGTCCTGCATTTAAAGGATGACATCAGGGCTGAGCATTTCCAGTCTATGTTAAAACTGAAAGAGATTACTTGTTGTAAAGAAAAGCCCCAAAACATGACCCCAGGTATTTAAAAAATAATCAGAAGGCAACTTTTTTAAAATGTATAAAAGTATTTACATACTCTATGAGCAATTAATCTTTTGTTCAACTCACAGTTTCTGGATCTTAGTGACCAACCACAACAGCATGTCTTTTATTGTATCTTGAAGTGTCAAATCGTTCATCGTAATTACCTGCTCTGTGCATCTCATCTGAATTCAGCCAGAGACTAATTCTGCAAGGTGTTGAATTCCTTGCAAAAAATGCTGAGTGTCCTCAGATCTTATTAATGGAACTGAGAGTCCTTAATGCACTGAAGAATTAGGCCCAAATCAAACCTTGTTTCATTATCAACACCACAGCTTCTGAGCCTGTTTACGCAGGCTGTAACAGCTACTGCGCTAGTCAAGTCTGGTTTTCCCAGAGCAGTTTTGAGAATTGGAGCTGGAAAACAGGAAACAACAGTATTTCAGAGGAAGGGAACGACCTGCTGCAAAGATGCAAAGATGCCCTTTACCCTCCAGTAATAAACACACATACTTTTCTTACCGAGCTTATGGCTGGTATCATCGATCCAGAGACTGTCTGTGCTAATCCACATGGAAGATGCCTGGAAGGTCACACAAAACACCATTTCCTTCTGTGGAGAGCTGCCATCATTCTCAATGTTCTCAGTACTGCCAAGTGTTTGATCTATAAACCTATATTTATGGCAACAGTTCACACTCATACTGAAAATCTGTGAACCATTTTGCCCAGCAGTCTTCAGTACATTAATTTGCAACACAGTTGGCAGAGCATATAGTAAACAGAGTGGTCATCCAGTTTCCTTCAAAGTTTGCTTCACAGAGGATGAGCATGCTGTTTGCTTTATCTCTGAAAGCTTGTATAAATGTGTACTTTATAAGGTGATGACATTTTACTCTGTTCCCAGAATTAAAAATAAAAATACCAAAAAAGCAATGGCAATTGTTTTCTGTCACTATCTGCAGAATTTTCCAACAGAAGAGCAGAGGGTTTTTTTCTCCCTTAATATTGGCCATTTTCCAATTTCTAAACCAAGCTTATTTCTTGATCACAGCACTAATAGCTCTGAAATTTATGGCTAAAGGATATATTCAACAAGATCCATCTCACCACATACCTCTTTCAAGAATTCCGCAAAATTGGTACAAATTGTTTAAAGTGAATGTTTTGAGAAGTATTTTTCAAGGAGTATTTTCACAAGAATATACTAGTACAAAATTTAGCATCAGGCATGGAATGGGTAAATATTTCTTGCAACATCCTGTCTGGATTCTCCACCTTCCTCTGCTTCCATCTTTCTCTGAATATGTGGTGGTCCTAGCAAGGTCTTTAATGAAAAAAGTATTTGATCTTCTGACAGTTTTAACTAACAGGATAGCAAGCCTAAAGTTTGTGTAGAAAGTCCTTGAAATAGTCAGCCCAAAACTAGTGAACAAGCCTGAAAGGACTCCAGGAAATTTGGAGCATTTGGGCAGCAGACCAAGGAGATGAGGAATGTAGAAAAATGTTCTCAGCTGTGAAACAAAAGCCTCCCAAGTAGAATTGAAAATGAAGGAATAAACTGAGATGACAGATGCCGGGTCCAGGTTACCGAGGACTGCAAGTGGGCTGAAACAAAGCCTGGAAAGCACTGGAAGACCACTGAGTTTAGAGTCAAGGAACTGAAAACTGGAAACTATTACTGCTGGCATTTGTTGGGAGTGCCACAGTAAGTCAGCTTCCAGAGAAAAGAATGAGAGAAAGATGGATCTCTGTAAGGGCAGAAGGATAGCAGGCAGAGGTCACCAGCTTAGGAAGCCCTATTAATTGCATGTTGCCATTATGTCAGTGAATAGGTTGACAGTTCTTCTACAGGATTTAAGCTGGAATCAGTTTCAAACATAATGGGTTTACTGCTGTCTTTGTCATAATCACAGACAGGGGAAAGCACATCAAACCACAAGCAGGTTTATTTCTGGGAATATCAAGACCTTCTAGTGACCTTCATTCTTCTAAATAATAAAACAAATTTATTCATTTGTATGGAGCTGTTCAACGTAACCTTGTATTTTTAGTCCTCAGTAAGGCATAGCGTAGTAACTTCAGAGAAAGAAGACAGGAAAGGAATAACATTTAAATAATTTGAAAAATACTGCAGTCAATAAAGTATACTTTTGTTCTTCCCTAGTGAATTTCTCACACCTTGGTATGCTTGACAAATATGCATTAGTTTAAAATTCCAATTTGTAAAACTGGCAGGTTGAAAAAAATTCTAAAACATGCTTGTTTACTTGGGTTGAGAGCTTGAACTGAATGTCCCACATTCTCAGCAGAGGTGACTTTTGGATGAAGGCTGAACTCTGACCTTGTCTCATAATCTCTGTTGAAATCAGTGAAATGTGCATTTACTACCAAGCAAAGAAATCAGTTCAGACATAGCATTCTTATCAGATGTTGGAATTAAAATAGCTGCATCAAATATTAAATATCCACTCTATTTTTATCTGTCTTATGTTATCCTTGATATTTCTGAAGCTCAATCCACTGAGATCACTGGATCTAAAAATGCTTGTTTTTCTTCAAAAGCTGTGTCCCCTGACAGATCCTCTCCAAGTCACACGAGGTAGAGAAGATACATTCCCACTGCTGCTGAAGCAGTAGAAAATACAATAGAAGGATTAACATAGATTATATCTAATTTAGCAAGTAGCATGGCACAACGGGAGTGAAATTTGTAGAGTGAATCATTTGCTGCAGAGGACCAGCAGTCCATATTCTATATGTTTGAAAGTGTTATAGCTGACTAGCTCTAGTTTGGTCCTGTGAGCTAATGCTGATTAGGGGCCAGAGCTCATCAGTTGCGCTCTTATAGGACAGCACATCTTACTAATTCAGGGTCATCAGGAAAGAATTGAGTTAGAGCACTCTGAAAATACTCTGATGTGAGCCAAAGCACAATTGTAAAGAGACTCCCTATCTAATGTAGAACACTAAAGCGGACACACTTACAGTTGCTCTAGACATTGTTGCTTAAGATTCCCCTGACGAATCATATGCTATTCCTGAAATTCACAATAGCAGCACACGATAGCAGGAGGACCTTAGGGCAGCTGGGCAACAGAAAAAAACCCACCTCAAAACAGTGGGATAATCCACTGATGGGACAGTCTCATGCCTGAAAAAAAACCCTGTCAGATCACAATATTCGTGGTTGCACAGAGAACTTCCTGGAATACAAATCTAAAACCTCCAGAAGTTGAAACCATATTCAGAACAACTATATCACACAGCCATGCTTATAGGCTTTGGATCTACAACTTTCTTCAGAGTTGTAGAGTGTAATACAGTGTAATTTGTTCTTTGAATGTGAGTATTTATTATCTTACGTATTTGAATGGCAAGTAGCAGATGGAGGCCCTATTTTGAGTGGAGTTTAGGATACAGTGTTCTGCTCATTTTGCTTCAGAAATTTTTTGCCTTCTATCATTCCAGTGAGGTTTTAGTGTATTGCAACCCTGATTTGGGGGTGGTTTTTCTTTTTTTTTTTGTTTGTTTGTTTTGGCCTGTTGTTTTTCTTTTGTTTATTTCCCTGTTTGCAGAATTTGAGGCTTCATTATATGCTTGTACCTGCCAGTTGATTTAGGAAAAAGTTGTTTGACCTTCTACTATGTTACATATATGTATAAAAACCTTGTGCGATTTATGACCATTAATGATAGAAATGATAGAAACCTTGACTGGAAAAACTATTGACAAAAATTGAGCTATAAAAGCCATGCTAATCCCACCTGGTAAAATCAAAGCTGATTATTCGTACTGGTTTAATTTGAAGCATCTTACTTCCCTTCTCACAGAGATAAAAACAAGATCCTCTGAAAAATCAATAATCTAAACAAATTAATCAATATTTATTTTCACTTGGGAAGACACCTTGGAAAAAACAGAAGCACTTATGGATAATTTATTATTAGTACTAGTCCTACTCCCACCCCACAATGCACTTCACTTAAGCTGTTTCTGGGAGGCTGATTATACCCCAGCTTATTCATAGCAAGGTTGGTAAACAAGTTTGAGGTAAACCAGGTGGGGGGGAAGTGTTTTGCAGCTCAAATAGTAACTGAATAAAATCATTAGCAAAAATTAAAAAAAATTGAAAGCTCGGTAATAATGACTAATAACACTTTTAATAGAAGAGTAGATGGCCTTTACATATTATTGATGTTTACCTTTTTGCTAATAGCATGAAGTACAGAAAAATGTTATTTTGACGTTGATGAGATTTCTGGGAGGTTTCTGCAACATTAATAGGCAAAAGTTACTTCCATATAAGCCAACCTATGAGCAAACAGGCTGTGTATGACTACATTAGGAGATGGTAGCATGGAGGTAGTATGGACATTAGAAGGCAGCATGTATGGATCTGGAGAAAAAAAACACTTCAGGCCAAGGACCTGACATCTACATTATAAGCATTTCAGTGTGTTTTATTTTGGTATAGCTCTAGTCCGATCTCAACAGACTGAATAACCGTTAGCGTTTATATCACATCATACATGCTCCTACAGCATGTTTTCTCTTTTACTTTCATGTAAAGAAAATCCACCTTGTGTACTGTAGGATCACTATGCAATATACCAGGCTGGCAAATCAGGGTGATCGGAATATTTGCTTCAAAAGTGCATTTCTGACCTAAGGTAAAATATTAACACAGATGAACCCATAAACTCAAGAAAGTGGTTTAAGTTGTTTTATACATGTGTCGTGGTTTAACCCCGTCCAGCAACTAAGCCCCACACAGCTGCTCGCTCACTCCCCCACAGTGGGATGGTGGAGAGAATCAGAAGAATAAAAGTGAGAAAACTTGTGGGTTGAGATAAAGACAGTTTAATAGGTAAAGCAAAAGCCACGCATGCAAGCAAAGCAAAACAAGGAATTCATTCACTCCTTCCCGTCGGCAGGCAGGTGTTCAGCCATCTCCAGGAAAGCAGGGCTCCATCACGCATCACGGTTACTTAGGAAGACAAACGCCATCACTCTGAACGTCCCCTGTTCCTCCTTCCCCCAGCTTTATACGCAGAGCATGACATTATATGGTATGGAATATCCCTTTGGTCAGTTGGGGTCAGCTGTCCCAGCTGTATCCCCTCCCAACTTCTTGTGCACCCCCAGCCTACTCGCTGGTGGGGTGGGGTGAGAAGCAGACAAGGCCTTGGCTGTGTGTAAGCACTGTTCAGCAGTAACTAAAACATCCCTGTGTTATCAACACTGTTTTGGTCACAAATCCAAAACATCCCCCCATACTAGCTACTATGAAGAAAAAAAAATCTATCGCAGCCAAAATCAGCACAACACCGTCACTGACTGACAGGCTGGATATGTTATACGAATACCACTTGGCTTCATTCAGGTATATCATACTTCGACTCATCAAGGTCAGATCAGTCTACAGTTTCATGTGTCCTTACTGTGGTTTAATAGTGTCTGCACTGGATATTAGGAGCTAACTTGCCAACTGTACAGCAGTTACCTCCCAGAGTCCTGGGGTTTCCTGGACACTTCTGAAGTAGAAGTAGAAAAAAGGTGGTGCAATAGGAAACTCCAGTTTCAAAACTCTGCCATGAAGCAGGTAAAGCAGGGTCTTGAATCAGGCACTTGAATTAGGCTCTTTCATATTCCTGAACAGAGATGCAGCGTGGGGCATAGAATGGTTGCCTCAAAGCTCAGGTTTGAATCTAGTGTAAACACTGAGGATTACATTTATTTCCCCTGATGATTCCCAGACCGTGAGTCTGAATCTTAAGAAATTCACAGCATTATCATAGTCCAAGTCGAACCAAATCCAGAATGTTTGAATGACATGAGAAAGTGAAAAGGATCAGAGGGGCAATTTAACAATACTGAATAATCTTTCAGCACCCTCTCTTAGGAGACTTCTGATCAAATGCTGCAGACTAAGTTTAGAGATAGATAAGAATCTGGGTTTCTGGATCTATTCTGAGTTACGCTCATTCAGTGGATTATGCTATGAAAAAACAAACTTACCTAAAACTATAGTCATTAATAGCTTTCAGTATCACAAGCTGTTGTAAGATTTGGTACATTTTTGTTATGTGTTTTAGAGATATATCCTCCACATTAAATAAATAAACCTGAAAAAGAAACAGCAAGGCACAATATCTATAAGAACCAAATATTTTACAAACTTACAATTTAATAAATCTTTGAACTGTTATTTTTTGGAGTGTTATAAAATAATTTCTGACTAAGCAAATAAAGTAACAGAAAATACTTTATAAAAAGCAATTTTTTTCATTATCTGTGGCTACAAGCATGTTACTAGTGTCTACCTCTTTCACAAAAAGTCCATTCTCTTCTCTCTCTCCCTTCCTCCTCATCCTTACCCATTCATTCAGTGCTTGAAGAAACTATAAAAGTCTTCAGATAGAAAAAGAAATTTCCACTGAGCAGAGTCAACTCAGCCAGCCCATACGGTAATGTCCACTGGACAAGATTAGTAGGTAGCAGAGTTCTGAACAGCCCTGAAGCTGCTGTGATTTGTATTTTAGGATCTTAGGAAAGATCCCTGCCAGGCACAGCATCTATTTGGTATTAAAGCTGTACAGAGAAACTTCTTTGGGCTGAATGAAGTTCATTCAAACCTTAAAGTTCATAGCTGTTCATCACAAAACATCTGAACATTTTAAGATATCCTTCTTTGATAGAAATCAGCATGGTCCACCAGACTACCTGAAAGGAGGTTGTAGTGAGGTGGGTGTCAGTCTCTTCTCCCAGGTGGCAAGCAGTACGTCAAGAGGAAATGGCAAGTTGCGCCAGGGGAGGTTTAGATATTAGGAAAAATTTCTTCACCGAAAGGGTTATCAAGCACTGGAACGGGTTGCCCAGGGAAGTGGTTGGGTCACTATCCTTGGAGGTATTTAAAAGACGTGTAGACGTGGCGTTTAGGGACATGGTTTAGTGGTGGACTTGGTAGTGTTCGGTTAATGGTTGGACTCTATGATCTTAAAGGTCTTTTCTAACCTAAATGATTCTATGAAATCCCACCTTCTTTCTCCCAGTTGAAAACTACCGTTCCAGCAGCTTTTGCTACACCTACCACACCCCAGCATGGAGAGAGGCCCAGTAATGCCACTGTTTTGTGGTAGGAAGAAGGGCTGATCTGTGTACATCAGTGGCTTTTTGATGGAGGAGGTAACTTGCAGGCAGTGAACTTTAAGAGGAGGCAGATACTGGTGTGGGACTGGTAAGCTGCTGCTTAGGGAAGAAAGTCAAACATCTACACTTGATGCTTGCTTAGGGAGAAGTAGGTTGCTGCTGCTGGGGGCAGGGGATGTTTAGAGAGGAGAAAATGCAAATGGCCTGCAGGACCCAAAACCTAGAATCACTTCCCATGGCTGCTGAGGTTAAACCATCCTGAAAAATGTAGCTCTTTTTCCTGAGTCATTACACTAACGATTCTGCTAAAATGTTCAGCCACCTTCCAGACAAAGATTTCTGTTATGCTCTCTCTCTGTGAGGATGGTACTTTGCCATGCAAATTAGTACTTGAGTACCCTGAAGTATGGCTGTACCACAATCCATAACAAGAGCACTAATTACGTCAGACGATTCAGGGTGACATCCCCAAGGAAAAGAGCTGTTTCAAAGGAGGAGAATCACATAGACAACATGCTGTTGCTAAATGCAGCAAATTTAGTATAGAGGGTGCTTCTTACCCTTCTCCTCCAATGACTCACATTGATGTCTTCTAAGAGCAATTAGAAGCAAAATTTTTCCCCAGGAAAAAACAACTGCAAGTTGCTGAGGATTAAGAAAGAACTGAAGCCAGTATCTTCAGCACTGAGAGTGCCTTTAACAGTAGGGCTGAAAACAGCAAAGAACTCTAAAAAAAAAATGCTCAGTACCTGCTAGATCACATGTAGAATACTGCGTACAGTTTTGGGACACCCAGTATCAGAAAGACATGGATCAATGGGCTTAAGTTGAAATAAGAGAAGTTTGGACTGGTTTTCACCATGAGAACAGCCAAGCAGTGGAACAATTTGATCACAGAAGCTGTGCAGTCTCCATCCTTGGAGGTTTCAAGACCCAGCTGGATAAAACCCTGAGCAAGCTCATCTAACCTTGGAGACCTTGCTTTTAGCCGAATGCTGGACTAAAGACCTTCAGAGATCCCTTCCCTTATGATCTTATGAGACAATTTAATAACTAAAAGGCTCAGGTTGGACAGCATCTGAAGCTCAAATTTCTTTAAAGACCTCACAAAACAGTTCTACAAGACAGTAAATGACATTAAGAAAAAGCATTTCTTGGGTTAATGTAAGCACACTGAACTACTCTGCACTGTATAGATCTTTGTCTCTTTTTCAGTTGTTTCTTTTCTTTGTTTTTTAAAACAAACAAAAGAAACAATACAGTTGCCTTTGGAATAAACAGTTCAGTAGCACCTGTGCAGAAGCTGCAATCATGACAGGATATTTCAATTTCTAATTCCCAAAATTCTTGTTCTATACAGCGAGACTGGCACAAAAGTGCTAATCCATAAATATATGGTTTTGGCATTGTTATGCTGACACAACTCAACTAGGTATTAAGACCAACTATCAATACACTTCAGAAGTGACCTGCAAACTACTGTTAGAGAGTCTGCACTATCATGGAACTTGGAGAGATTCAACCTAGAACTTTAAAACTCTTTTCTACTGACAGTTTTTTAATGGTGAAACTGTAATTACTGATTTCTCAGTAATTCTCAGGGGAAAATACATGCAGATATACTGATGCTCCCATGAGTTTCCAAAGCAAAACTCAGATAGCCTTTCTTTTTTTTTTTAGTGTTGTTTCCCACAATAAAATCTATCAAAATTTCCCAGATTTATTGCAAGCAAACAGCATAAATTTCAGTTGTAGCTAAATTTCCTGTTAATGACTTACATAAGTACTAATAAAATTCATAGGTGATATTAGCAGGTCAGAATACAGAAATCTACAAAGGGGGTATAGGATGCATTAGAAATATGGGTAAAGCAAATTAATATTAAAGTAAGAAAATATAGAAATCGATAGATATGAGAGAATCATGAGCACAATTTTCACAGAAGAGCAGAAATTAGGGAAGCAGTCTTCATATGTTGGAAATGAAGAGAAAATCAGATGCAAATTGACAGGTATGGAAACAAAGAGTGACTATTAAAGCAGATCTACCATGTCATCAAACCAGCCTGGACCACACGACACTGGTGAAACTGCTCTAAGAGCATGCTTTTCTATTTCAATTCCTTCTTACCAGAAAATAAATGGGAGCATGTAGAAAACAATTGTTGTAAGAGAACAAGAAAGACTTTTTGTAAAGAAAAAAAATACTGTATGAAATGGAGGAGCAAACTTAGCTCCACTGTATATTTGGAGAGGAGATGTCACCTGGAATGAAACAAAAGGGATGACCTGCAGTATCTCAAAAGCTTTTAGCTAGTAAAACTTGTTAGACTAAAAAACTATCCTACAATCTCCAAATTACGTGGGACAGATGAAAAGAACATAGACACAAAAAAGGATACACACCAAGGATAAATTCTGCATTGATAAACAGAGAGACTAGAAAGAAGATTTTGCTCCTGTGAGTGAAAACTGAATACGACCCAGCTGTTTTGGCTGGCTCACTTCCTAAAGTATGCATTTATCTATAGAGTACCTGGGAAAATAACTTTCAATCATGTATACGTCTTTTAGGTCTGTATAGCCAAAATGAAGTGTGAGGTGGTTAACAGTATTGGCATTTAAGCAAACTGAATATGAATTTAAATCAAATTCAATAGCTCGGAAAAACAAGTGCGGGAGGATCACCCTTGTGGCAGCTTGTCTGGCAGCTCATTCATTACTACGTCATACTCTGTGTGGTATACCCAATTTCTGCAAAGACAAAAGCCTCTAGTTATATGACAGCAAAAATCATGGAAAATCTTTGCAAAGCTGGTAAGAAACTCAGTTTTGCTGTGCTTGTAGTGCTCCACTCTCCTTGCTGATAAGTGAAGAGACTTCCAAGCAAATACCATGTAACATACATAGCTCTAATTGTCATTTTCTCTGATAACATGTTTATCTTGTCTTATCTGCCAGCTACAGCTCATTATTATTTGAGAGAACAGCTGAGTTGTGCAAAAATTTGACAAGATTTCAGAGAATGGCATTTAGTCATTAAACATCATTCCATAGCATGTCATGTCTCAGCATGTGGGGATTTTTTTTTTTTTTTAAGGTATTTTTCCTTTTGCATTCATACATAAATGAACATTTCTTTCCCCCATATACACAGGGGAGTGTTTCTAATCAGAATATTTTATTTTTATTTGGACAAGAAAGGTACATGCTGTCATTAATAATTTGATTTTATTTTTCTTTGGCGGGTACAATTCTGAGATGCCTAAAAAGTTGTCATGCCTGAAAAAATAATCACTGAAAGATGCTTATCCTTCATAATTTGGAAAGCCTACTAAAGTGTCCTATAAATCATCTATTTTAAGAGTTCAAACTTTATTTTTTTTAATGTGTCATTTCTCATCTGTGTTTTACTACTTCCTGTACGGTATACAGCATCAGTCTGGTATTTGAAAGACTTTATAACTCTGTAGGTACGATTTTAAAAGAATTTATTAGATTTTATTGTTCAGATTACATCCTCAGATATCTATTGTATATTGACAGAAAAGTGGATTTGTTTTTACATGATCACAAATTTCACTTTATTAAAATTCAATAGTAGCAATTAAATTTTTTAAAACACTCTTATTTTACCACAGTGATTTCAGAGTCAAACACCAAAAATTAGGAGAAGGTAGAATCCAGGTAGCCCTCTGCTACCATACAATATGTAGTAGAAACCTTAGTGATGCTATCTGATATCATTTTGTCCACAGGATCCTGAAGGGTAAATGAACTAATGTTCATCAGATCCTGAGATGCCATCTCAACCCCTTCTAACTCCTTTACCTGGCTCTGCCACCCTTATGATTCCCCATCACATACAGAAGTCTCCACAGATCTTATGACACTTTCCCATCTCCTACCCTTTCCTCCTGCCTCTGCTGAATATCGTTAGTTAAACCCCTCACTTGCTGCAGTATGCTTTATATACCACAGCAGCCTGTGTGAGCTGTAGCATAAAAAGTCTAGAAAAACTGCTATTAGAAGATTTCTCCCAGCTCCTCCCCTACCCAGTCTTCACTTTAAACAGGCAACTCTTTTACACACTTATGAAGTGCATAATCCCATCAGTTAATTAACATTGTAAAACCAATGGATGTTTCCATTCTTTAGATTGTGTTTAAGCATCAAGAATAGCTACATCATTCTCTTACACTCTACATCATTTTGTTACACTCCTTTTTGGTTGTGCTTGACACAGTAAAAAGCAGAAAGCTGCTCAGATGGCTAAAGAACAGAGCATCATCCACATTCAGCTGCTGTACACAGATCAGTTCAAGCCTTGTGCTTCAGGTTTGCTGCTCATCTTTCAGCAGCATTCAAGTGTAAGCAAACCTCTTTTTAATGTTATTGACACATAATGCATATGCATGCCCTCTTCACCTATTATCCCTGGAGAATATCTGTTCATTTCTTCTCTCTGGAGAAGTCTTCTTTTACTTTCCTGTACCTTGGAAAGCTTAAGCAGCTCTGAAAAGGGCATGGAAAGCACGTGCATCTCTGATCTCCACCTCCTTGATGGCAAGCCTCCAGAATGATGATGCATTCTGTTACTAAACACATTAAATTAACTCCTCCTACTTTGGTCATCTGCAAAAATTTGGTGGGATGAGAGCCAGACCCAATGGTTAAAGTGGGAGATTAAAAAAAAGTCTATACCTTCATTTTCTTAAATTGCTACAGTTCATTCTGGTGCCCCTAGTATAACATTATAAAAAACTTAGAAAAATTAATTCCAGTGAAATGCACTTCTGAGTGGGTTTCAGACAATTCTCCAATGTGCTGATTTAACTATAAATAAAATCTAATTTAAGCACCATTAAAGATTAGAAAAATTTACATGCAAGAAAGAACACTTGAGGGTTTTTTTGGGGGAAAAAAACCCACCTTATATCAAGAAAAATATTCATTTTGGCTTTTCCAAACCCAGCTGAATACTTATTATTCAGCATGCTATAGTTTTGTTTTCCTACGTAAGTAATTTAATTGCTGTTTCATTAGTAATTCTGGAAACCATGGTAGATTCTCCTTATGTTTTTCACCGTACTGTATATACCGAAGTGTATTCTTTACCTGAGCCTATTTATAGAGCACTAAGAAACATTCAGCACTATGAATAAACCTTACATCCCCAAGATTCATTTCTGGGTTTGTGTTTAGTTACTTTATGTTGGAGGAGGACAAAGATGTTTGATGAGAATATAGAAGTCATCCCTCTAACCTCATTCCCAACAGGTCATTAAGAGGTGGTTTATGCATCTCCTTATAGTAATATTTGTATATTACTCAAGTAGTATTGCATGATATGTGTGCCCAGTTCTGACCACAGCAAAAAGATTGCTCAAGCTGTCTTCCCCTCAATCTATCCAGTTTTCTTCTTCAGTAGTGATTCTATTCCCTACTCTAGTCTTCTTTTAGCCATCTCTCTAGTCCTGACTTGGCTTAGTTTTTGCTATTTTGGACCCAGCTAATATCCCAACCATCTTAATGCAGATCACAATGAATTGCTCTTCATTTGTTTTGGCAGACATTTTACTTATTCATCTACTGCAGAGAAAGAATGCTAGCACAGTGAATTCAGCCTTACACCTGTCATGACACTAAAATATCTGGCCAAATTACTTCAGATGTCTAAATAGAGATGTATTTCTTTTCTGTGCAAAACTGCAAAGACTGAGAGAGCAGTAGTAGAAAAGCCAGTGAGAGAGAGGACAAAGCCGCTGGAGATGATACAGTACAACCAGGTAGGAAGGCTAACACAGCAACCTTTACAACTGTGCTAATCATAAATCTCCACCTTGACACTGGGAGGTCCACAAAGCCAATAAAGAAGGAGAATGAGAAAAAAAAATATATAGATTGAGATCCAACAGAAGTAAACATTTCCCACAAAAACATGCTTGAAGGTGGAGTAAAGAAAAATGATCTCCAATTATTGCAGCAGTGGAACTGTTCAGAACTCAGATTTTTACCCTGTAGTTTTTACATATCAGCAGCTCCTTTTATTTATCGCAATTGCACATTAGTATCTAATTTGGAGTGGAACCTTATTTAGTCTATGCTAAACACTAAGTAAATGCATATACACTACTGTTAGCTACTCAGCTGCCCAATATATTCAGGTAATTGTGACCAAGAAAGCTGTGCTTCTTTCTTTTTTATTTAAAGAGACAGGAATCACCACTTCTTTTAAGTGCAGTCTCCACCACAAACCAGCCATACTTTTGTCTTTTTGACAGCAGTTATACTCCATGCTAACCAAAGCTACCCATTGAAGCCACTTGGAAGTGGAAGCCAGAGGAAAAAACCCCAAATCATAGCTTTATATACAGACCACAGTTTATACAAAATATATCAATCTTGGAACAAATCCTGCCTCTTACACCACAGTAGCATCATAGAGAACTTAAAGTAGAAGCTGGTCCAGTCTGGGACTATTGTAACTATGACTGCTGAGTATATGAGAGAAAGAATTACAAAGCTCAAGTGTAGAAACATATTTAAATTTAGTGATTGTACTTTGGTTCTTGGTAGCTTTTAATGTATATTCAATTACTTTTTTGCATATATGATTGGGAAAAAACCCACAAAAATACTATTAAAACAGCCAGATAAAGACTTTATGCACATTTTCCAGACCAATATCTCGTTCTCTCAGTTTTGTTTCTTTCAATGCAGAGGGAACAGAGCAAGAAGGCCTTCAAATTTGTTCTTAAAAAAACGGCCAACCACAGTACATAAAATATTCTATCACACAGTACTTAAAACTTTTCTTTCCTCTCATTTACTGTAACAGAAAAGACTATATATACTCTCACAAGTATAGCTTCTGTTGGAGTCAAGGAGAGCCACAAAGGCAAGAACTTTATCAGAATAAAAATAATCCTTCATGCAGAAAAGAATCAATAGATGCTTTTTAGAGTTCTACATAGACCAGTATAGGGTTTTTTTTTTGTTGTTTCTTTTTT
Organism: Pygoscelis adeliae; assembly: GCF_000699105.1. Taxonomy (NCBI): domain Eukaryota; kingdom Metazoa; phylum Chordata; class Aves; order Sphenisciformes; family Spheniscidae; genus Pygoscelis; species Pygoscelis adeliae. The sequence goes on from NW_008825428.1 coordinate 7,332,443, forward strand.
AATCAATAAAGTTCAGCAGCAGATTAACATTTTTGTGAGACAGTTTTTCTGCATCATGGGACAGTGCTTATTTAACATAGTGCATAAGTAATATTTTGCTTGTTCCATTTGGAAAAAGCTTTGTAAAAAAATTAAGAACTAAAATATTTCTCAAAACACTTATCTGAAAAGTCATGCCAACCAGAATTTCCATTTCCTAAGAACCTTCCTTTTAATTCTAAGCATTAATACAAATAAAAATAACCTGTATGTAAGTTGGCATTACACTTGGCTAATTTCCACTTCTTTTTCATTGTTAGAGGAAAAAGATGCAGTTGAGAAGGCAGAAATTCTCCTTGGGCTGGGTAGCAACCCTAAGCATGGTATACTATAACTCTTACTTGAAATAACCTGTCAATTACTTCTTAAAAAAGAGAACTTAATAATAAAAATAATAAATGTGAGACAAAACACACAAAAAGCATAAGGGAAAGGAATGACCCTCTCTTCTAGCAGCTAAAACATTCAGGTCTATTCCTCTTCCAAATGATCACTGGCTTTCTTATTTTCTGGGCAAATAGCTTACACAATAGTTTGTTTCATGAAACATGTCATCACAGACCTTCCCCTGAAACAGAATGTATTTTCTGAGGAGCAAGACCTTGTCCGTGTTTAAGAGGTGTAATAATTGGGCCTGCAAAAACTAGATTCTGCTAGGGCTTAAGCAATGTTGGAACAACTTTCTGTACAGTCAAAGAGAGATATTTAAACTAATCAAGAAGGCATCTAAATACTTCAAAATTGCCCTGAGTCATGGCATCAATAAGTTTAGGATTTTTTAATAACAATTTTGGACTTAAACACCTAAAACAGACTTTAAAGCACCTAAGTCCTTTACTAGCTCTAGCTTTCAATCTCACCCACTGCCAGTGAAATTTAGATTGTCAGTCAAACTCTGAAGAGCTGAATAAATACCTTTAAAAATAAGGGCCTATGGAACTTTTTAATAAGCAATAAATATGCAGTAGAGTACATATACGGTGCTCCTTTTCTAATACTAAATGTATTGCTCTTCACCCTTTCACTGACTTCACTGGTCTGGCTGGGTCTGACCATTTTTAAGTGGAAAGTTTTATTTAATTCATTCATCCTTTCATCAAGGCAAGTTTGATCTTAAAACAATCAAAACCAGAAAAATAGTGCATGTGGAAGTGTAGTTTGCATACGACAAATGGTGTTTCTATTAATTTCTTTGCAATGCTGCAAACTAACTTATTTGAACTCATTATTACACATACCTGTTTAATTCAGTCCATGCACCATTTAGACCACATCTTCCCTTTGCATGATCGTAAATGGGAAAGCATTTACTTGTACAGTAAATATACGGGTATACCCAGTCCAAAACAGCATGGCCAGGTCCTTCACACAATGCATTGAGCTAGAAATGCACTAGAAACTTCCCCAAAAGGAAGTTCCACTGTTTGGAAACGATACCTGTCAGAGTTAATGTGTGTCATTATTATCTTTCCTAAGTAGTCTCTGCAGATTTAGTAAGGACAATGATGTGTGTCCTCTGTCATTGTTCCTTCCCCATTTACAGAGTAGTTGTGACAGAACTTACAAGAAAGGTCAAATTATGTCCCCAAATGAAGTCCAAGGAGTTTTCATTATCTCTGTGCATATATACAGTGGATAAGATTTAGGACTCAACTATTTTTCTCCTTGATGACAGTATAAGTTGCGAGAGCAATGGAAAAGATATGAGCAGCAGTACTTGAGGAAAGAGAATTATTCCAGTATCTGTCTCAGACTCACAGGCTGGATAATTTTCACTTCGATTCTCATAATATTTTATTTCATCTTTTTGCTTCTGATGAGTTTAGCAGGGGATAAAATAAAGCCAGATCGACAAATCGACACACTGAAGTCTGATTCCTTTATATTCAAAGGTGTTACTGGGAGAAGTTAATGTTCAATCTCAGAAACAGTATTCACGTCTGATGTTCATCTGCTGAAGCTCTCATTTACATCTTCATAGTTCAGTTTCAAAATGCCACACCAAAAATACTTACCCTTGATTTAATCATTTTGTAGAATAGTGCTGCTGAAGAAGAAAAACTTAATTTAAATTAATACAGTAAAAGCTGAAGTTACTTCAATCCACTAAACAAAATAAATGACATGAAAAAAAAGGCTACAGATCAAACTCTCAAACTCTACAAATCAAATTTACGAGGGGAGCAAACAGACCTTGGAATGACATGATATTGATGGCTAACATGGACCAGATCCTGGAAAAAAGTCTTGTGAGACCGCAAAAGAACAAATTGGTAAAATATGAGGTCACACGTCTCATGCCTTCTAAGGACCATCTAATGGTCCTTGGCAAAGAAGTACTCTGCTATTAATAAATTGCTTTTAGAATAAGATATGCTGAAATTTTACCTGTGCCTTTTGGAGTGAATTGTTAAGTCTCAGTTCATTTTCTAAGAATGCACAAACCATACCCAAAGAAGAAAATTTAGGATGATTGTGAGAAAGAAAAAGTCCTCCTGATCAGATCTGGTCTAGGCTCCCAAGGAAACTGACAGAAACTCTTATCTTTTTTGCTGTTTAAAACTAGCTTAATAAAGCAACAGTAAATGTTCTCTAGGAAAAAAACCCATGGTTGCACATGTGACCTGATGCAACTTTCTCATCAAATAAAAAAAGTGACATTTGTAATTGCAATTACCATCTGTATTAACAAATGCTACACTTCCTTGTGTAGCCCAACAGACAGACAAAAACATCAAAAAATGATTAAACAAGACACTGTCATCAATCATTACGCAAAGTAATTGAGAGCAATTTACTTATCTTTCATAAAAGGAATAGAAAAAATGCAGTGAAAAATTGAAGGCAGACAACAAGGGTAGTAAACACTATGAAAGAACTGAATAAAGAAGGAAATTCATTAAAATAAGGCACTACAACAAACTGAGATCTGAGCTTGACAGTAACGCTTAACTTTGTTTTAATATTATCTTCAGGAGGTTCTCTGGGGAAAAAAATATCTTTCTGAAATTTTTAAGCTTCCCAATCCATGTAGTCCTTTGTTCTTTTTACTGTGGCTATGCTTCCTTTTTGAGTTCTGTTCTTATAAATTTCACCTCAGGTTAGTCCAGTGATAATCTCTGGATTGACTGAGACTACAGTTTAGATCACAGAATAGTTTCAAGTGACTAAAAACCATAGTCAAAGGGATACAGATTAGGAAGAAAAAGCCAAGGTATTTTCTCCTGCTCCCTCTCCACCCCTACCATTCACAGGCTCCCAAGTATGAGATGCAGGTTCAACAGAAGTTCTCATTCAGTAATTTTACCATAAAATATGTTCTTCAGCAGAAGCTGCCCAAAGCTGTGTCGTCCCAAATGAAAATAGCAAGAGACACCAAAGAATCACCAATTTGCTGCTAATGCAGAAGCTAGGAATTTGTTCAGTGGTTTGGTGATCGCAGGAAAGAGTATTTGAGCCCAAATCATGGAAACAGGCACACTCAGGTGTTGTTCTGACTTCTGAATATAAATATTTTAGTCACTTTTAATACAGACTATTCATGTTTTTCTCATTGTATTAACAAGTGAAATTTCTTTTGCTCCCTTTTTCACGATTCTGCCAAAAAAACCCCACCTGTTCTCCTCTCTTCCGTATCTTCAGATATTTTGCATGGTGGTGCAGTAGCTGTCAGACTTGGGGAGCTAGGATGAAAGATGCCAAAAAACTAGCACTACCAGGAGACCCACCTCCTTGTGAAAAGGACATCATGCTTCACAGCATGGAGAACAGAGATTCCTGCAGGATGCTATATGCCTTGGATTCCCATCAGCTCCCAAAGGGTGTAGCACTTCACAAGTTTGGGCCTCAAATGATTTTAATCCTGACTCAGCATGCCCTCCTTTAACAGCCCTTGTTACTCATACAAGTGAAATATCAGATTTACAGGAGAGAAGTGCTATATATGGTCCCATTTTATGAAATTATATCTTTTTAATCAAAGTACAGTTCATGACTGAGATCATTATAAAATGTTAGCATGTTTCATTTTTACAGTTTTTATGAAATACATTTTTGTTCTAATGGCTGAACCTTTCAGTTACTTTCATATGCTGTGTTAGGTAACGTAAATTTGTATTAATCTCATTCACAGTTCTTTCATGTATCTCCCTAGAGACTACAGAAAACTCCTTGTGAAAGAAGAATAGTTTTGGCTGCTATAAAGTTTTATTCCTCTTTACTTTTGCAGGATGACTCTAGTAAGGAAAACATTTTGTACTCGTGTTGTCATCTTCATTAAGATTATATTTTCATTTGTTTGCATTTCACTTCAGCAACTATTCAGTGCTAAAAATCTTTATAAATAAATATTTTAAACACATACACTCTTTGTTCTTGAAACTTATAATGCCACTAAAGATGAATGTCAGCAGTCAATGCTTCAGTCATCAGCAACAGATGAAGTAGATTTCAATGCTTACTTATTTTTCAGACAAAAAAAAGACAATAAATTTAATTTATGAAACATCACCTGCAGTGTAGTCAAATATTTATGTCCAATGTTTTTCTTACCTGAGTTCTACAGAAGAGTATTATATGACTGATGTAATGGTTTAAATAACCTTTGGGTTTTCAATTCTGTAAAAACTCATTCTGTCTCTACATATATAAATTACACAAATTTATGATGAATTCATGGGACAACAAGCTTTTCAGGTCACTCCACTCATAATTACAACTAATTAAAATGTGCCAAAAAAGGATAGAAATTTATCACTGCTCATTAAACCTGTAAAGACTCTGTTAATTAGATGTCAGACTCAGTAATTCACATAAATGTTTGCTGCCAGTCTAAATTTAGTGAAAAAATAAACGCATTTATAGCCACTGCTGCAAGAAAGGAGATAGGTAGTGTTGAATTAAAAGGGTTGAAAGCTTTCTATACTACAAATCTCATACTTTACCTATATGCTTTTTATCTTGAAAACAGTGTGCATGAATTGTCTGCTGTTATTTTTTTCCCCCAAACTTAAATACCCATTTGATAAAAGGGAAAGGTAATGCGACACCATAATTTTTGTAACGTCCTATTTTCAAATATTGCTTACATGCATTACCATACATTAATTTGCAAGAGTTAATTAAAAATCAATATATACTAGCAGTTATCACACTATTGCATCATCTATGTTCTTACTCAAGAACATTATATTTTTATTATTTTGTCACCCACAGCAACCAGGAATTGGTTCCACTGTGTTCCCCAAAATTTATAACCAAACCTCCAATGCTTCAGCTGAGTCTTCTCACAGGACATATCATAGAGGTCAAAGGATGTTAGTATCAGACACTGTATATATTGATTAATTTGAAAGTGAGTCATCAATTCAAGACATAATTGATAAGTCAGAATGTAATAACGTAAATTGTGTACTTTACAGATTAGCTGCATGTACAGGTTGTAATTACAACTTCACTAGAATCTTCCTAGGGTCTTTCATCACAGAGAAGAGGAATGGCTGGTGATACCAACTGAGAATTTTCACTTGTGCATTTCTAAAGGAGAAAAAAAAAAGTGCTGAGGTGTCTAGAATACCAATATCGTAAAGCTGTTATATTTCAAATGGAGAGTAATATATAAGTTGTTGTACATTTTAATCATCGATATTCCAAATTGTATTGATGTTTTCTGAGATTTAGTCATGGAAATCCCTACAAACAGGCATTATTAAAAAACAAGAGACTTCTTAGTCTGTGGAAGGAGTCAGGAATTTGTTCAGCTGTGTTTACTGCTTTGAAACCTGACTCAGAGTGCTATCACACAACTCTGACTACCGCCACTGCTTTAGGCTCTAGGATAGCTTTTATGCCTGGCCTGCACAATAACCGTGAGTTAGCCCTGCATTTTCCATAATGCCTTCCATCTACTTAGCTTTAATTTAAGTACTTGCCTTAAAGACTAAAATTTAGTCTCTGCATATGTTTTTTTTTTCTCCTACTGTGAGGAATTTCAAGTTAGGCACATAATACAGAAGAAATGAGACCCCATCATTCAGTCCTTTCTCATCTGAATAGTTCAATTGTCTCAACGGGGCTGTTTAGATAAGCAGATCAGGACCTAGTTATCTTGGTTAACCCCAAGCCTTCATAAAGCAAGAGAGCTATATGAAAAATCCCATTAGCTACAGGCATTCATTTATCCTCTATTCAATTAGTATCTTTGGTGAGATATGTCGCTGGAGGAAGTAGGTGGACGAAATGTTCCATGGTGATATTTGATTAATTAACAACATTTCAACTGAAGTATTTTTATGCTCTGGGTTTGGATGCACAGGAAAGTGTCAGGACCAGGTTTGTTTCCACAAAAATGATGAGAAAACAAATCCCCACATGGTCTATCTCTCCTACAGATATTTCAGAAGAAATTCTAAATATCTTGCTAAATATTTTTTCAGTAGAAGTTGCTATCTAAATGCCAATGTTCCAACCAAATGCCAAGGGAAAAAAAAAAAAAAAAAGAATACCTTTTATCTGCTGGAAGAAATTTTTGCAGGAAAAGAAGAGACCATGTTCATGGAAAACTTGCTGTACAGAAACACTACATTGAAATCGACTTGTCGTTTTCTCTGAAGGCTAATTTTTCATTAAATTTTCTAAGATTTTGCTTCTGAGTCAAACAGCCAGTACATAACACAGCCAAACTTAAGAGAATAACTATACGGTCAACAAGAATAATAAAGAAATACATTATTTACTAATCACTCAGTCCTCTTTTAAAAGATCAGAGAAAAATATCATAAAGAAAAAGAAAGAAGCATATTAGAGTAAGAAGAGGGGTATTTTCAGGAATTTTAGCTGGTACAGAATGTGTTTCTTCTAAATTTACAACATCTGCTGATTTAGCTTACTGTGGCCTCAGTGCTGTAACTGGATTCACGTAGTTATCTCCATCTGTGAGTCTGCAAAGGCTCCTGGGGCAAGTGCCTATTGAGCAGAGCCAATAGCAGTCCCATCCAAAAGTTAGTAGGTTCAACTTCTAAAATTTTAGATGCTCTATTACTGTTTTCAAATAACAGTTACATTACTGCCTTGCTTCTATCATATAGGCCTATATGAAGACAATAGGGACTAATAATTTGGCTGTAGAAATAACATTTGCCTAAAAAACTCCACATTAAGCAGCTCCCTACTGTCCCACCTCTCATAGCTCAAATCCTCACTAAATTATCTTAGGATATCCAGGAAAAGCAAAACCTTACTTGCTGGAAAAGTCAACACCTTTCCCCAGGACAAAAAAGTGACAATGTAACCAGCAGTTACCAAAATAAATAAATATCCCTGTTGCCTTCTGTGAAGTTTTACAAAGAAAAACTTGAAGAATGAGAATTTGATGTCTAACAATAATAAGAAATAGTATTTGCTCTTTACATAGATCTAGCCTACACTTGCTCCAAATTCCACATACTGGGTATTTACAAAGGAGACACTAGCTACCTTCTTACACAGTGCAAAGGCTATGATTGTGACAATTCAGTTTATTACTGGGGAAGAGCCTAAAGGACTACTATACTGTCCTGGTTTTATTTAAACCTGTATGAGAACTTTATATCAAATCCAAACAGACAGACAAACCCCAAGGCACACATAACTGAGTCACTGTCTTCTTGCTAATCTGATAAAATAGACACTGGGTTCTCTTGTTTATGGATATATTTATTTACCTTCTTTAGTTCCTTTGACTTGAGCCAGAAGAACTAGCTAGCAGAACAGTGACTATTCAAGATCAAAACTCTAAATGTTACCAATTAATAGATTTAGAAAGCAACAAAGTTTGGGGTTGGGTTTTTTTTGGGTGTGTGGGTAGGTTTTTTGCTGTTTAAGTGCATTCATTGTCCTTCCTTTAATATTTTCTTCTGGCTAAGGGTCCAATTAATACCCCCAAAACATTGTTCCTATCCTGAAAGCAGCTGATGTAGTCACCTCCTTCTGCCCTGAACTCCCCACCCAAGCAAAAACTCCAAAACATTGTGGGTTACTTGGAATGACAAACAATTGCCATTTTTAAACACAAATTACACATAAAACTGTGAAGTAATTGTGTTATCAGGTTTAAACAACACATCTATTCTGCCCCCACCCAAGCCTAGTATTCTTTCTTTACTTATTTCTTCCCATCCTTTCCTCACTCATTTGAACAAATCTGTGACCCACAACTCCTCTACTAAATCTGTGCTGTGACGGTGACAGATAATTTTTTTTTAGTTGATTTTAGCTGATTGGTTGTGAGACAAAACACCCACAGATGTCAGCTGCTATTCTATCAGACTTATTGAGACAATGAGATAAATTTGGAACAGATAGTAAAAATTACGCCAAGAATACATTTAGAATAAGGCTAGAAATAGTACAAAACTATTATTTTAGATGTGAACGCATGAAGTTCCATCACAACAGCAACAAAATCACATCACTGGTCAGACAGACAGACAGCTCTCATTCTGTCTGTCATGGTTTCAGCATTTTTATATTAAATGACTACTTATACCAATAACTGGTATTAACAATTATTAACTGATTTTAACAGAACCTCATTAACATTGCTACACTGTGAAAGTCGATGAAAGTAGCCCTTGGTTTAACGATCACCACTCAGCTCATAAGAGCTGACAAAAGTGTTAGCCAGGCATATCTTCCAGCGCTTGACTGTGCATAGACACTGATGAAGATGTAATGCAGCCTGATCTCCCCCCCCGTGTAACAACCAGCGCAACTAAGAAAAGGTGACGGTTGACAGTAGTAGGCGAGTCTCTTCTGAGAGGTATGGAGGCACCCATGTGCCGACCTGACGCACTCTCTAGAGAAGTGTGCTGCTTACCCGGGGCTGGCATCAGGAATGTCACCAAGGGCATTAGGGCACCGAGGAGGGCGCACAGCAAGCTCACTACCCTGGACTTCAGGAGAGCAGACTTTGGCCTCTTCAGGGATCTGCTTGGTAGAGTGCCATGGGACAAAGGCCTGGAGGGAAGAGGGGCCCCCAAGAAAGCTGGGTAGTATTCAAGGATCACCTCCTTCAAGGTCAGGAGCGATGCATCCCAACAAAGAGGAGGTCAGGCAAAAA
>NW_008825428.1:7343292-7358371 GCF_000699105.1 Pygoscelis adeliae
GGAGAGAAGGCTTTGGGGAGACCTTCTTGCAGCCTCTCAGTACTTAAAGGGGGCCTATAAGAAAGATGGGATCAGACTTTTTAGCAGGGCCTGTTGCGACAGGACAAGGGGGAATGGCTTTAAACTAAAGGGGGGTAGACTTAGACTAGATATAAGGAACACATTTTTTATGCTGAGGGTGGTGAAACACTGGCACAGGTTGCCCAGAGAGGTGGTGGTTGCCCCATCCCTGGAAACATTCCAGGTCAGGCTGGACGGGGCTCTGAGCAACCTGATCTAGTTGAAGATGTCCCTGCCTGTGGCAGGGGGGGGTGGACTAGATGAGCTTTAAAGGTCCTTTCCTACCAAACTATTCTGTGATTCTATGAAGATACAGGTGATTTCTCATTGAGTTTGCTCTCAAATGCCATTTGTGTTATGGAAGTGAACAACAACAGTGGTAGGGTTCTTTCTGATGGTTTCCTCTACACCTTAACCACACAGAATTTTTGAGTCTATGTCAATTTGTTATGTAATGTAAAGGTATAGCTTTTTTATTACTATTATTTTATTGTGTAACTAATCCTCTACCAACTGATGCTACAGTACTGCAAGTATAACAACCACATAAGCTATGTATACCTCATAAAAATTTATCACAGTAACATTAATAGTACATGCCATCCTGGCCAACATGAGCATTGGAAAACAAAAAAAATATGTGCCATAAGAGCAGAATAAAATGCCAGTCTTCACACATGCACTTTACCCAGAAAAGGTGGTGGTGGGGGGAAAAAGTATATGAACTGTATTATGACTAAATTACTTTAAAATCTGTGAGATATTCTGATATTCTAAAGTATTTTATAAAATTATATGCAGTAAGCTAAATACAGGATGACATGTTTCCACACACATATCAACCATTATGGAATCAAAGATAAACACTGTAAATCCTTATCTGCTCTAGCCCAATACAGGTGGGATAAAAGGAGCGGCCCAAACAAAGAAAGATAATTCTATACAGGAGGGGAAAAGAAGAGGGCAGGGCAATCCAACGTAACAGGAGGAGTAGACAATGCAAACATACGGGAGATTAAAATGCAAAGGGCACAGAATACTGGAGATTTTTTCTTGACTGTGAACCAGAAAAGACTGTAAGGAACTGACTGCTAGTGAGCTCCCCTTTTCAGAAAGGAAACAGGAGGAGACATTCCTGGCAGAAGACTTTAATCTTGAAAGGCAATTTATCCGAATCCCAAAGATGGCTTCTTAGGGGCATGGCTTTGTCTAGACCTGTGTACTTCTGTTACACAAATTGCAGGGTACTTGTTTTTAAATCCGCAGCAAACTCTGAATGTTATATAATTCAGGTACTGTGTGTCACTGAAATGATGATCTGTAAAGCGGCAAACGCTGGAGATGTGGGGAAAAAGCTTACACAGAAGCAGCTTGCAAATACTTAGGTGAACAGACACATTAAGAAATCATCATTCAGAGCTCAGAACAACTGGATTGCTAAACATCATGAAAATCAAACATATGTTAGATGAGTGAGGGATAAAAAGAAGTAGGCAATTAAAAAAACCCAGGATGTCTAAAAGTACTAGAAATTTTTCCTCAAATATTTTGCCTTTGGCAACATTTTTCTTTTTTTTTTTTTTTTTTTTGCCAGTCTCCTTTTTCTTTCAAAAAACTTCATATCCTCTCTTCGAGTTGATGGAATTTGAGAAAAATCCTTGATTTTCCGGCTTTTTGGGCTTTTTCAGTCAACAGTCTCAAAGTAGTGAAAAATATTTTTAAAACCTTACATTTTATCAAAAGTACTTCTTTCGGGAGAATCCTCCTGATACTCCTTGCTTGCATCTGTGTGTGGTCTCTTGGCTTTTTAATTTAGTACTTTACTACACAGGCAAGCAAGGATAACTAGAATCACCTTGCTTAGCCTTCTTGTAAAAGAATGTGTCATGATCTTTAATACAACATTTTTTGTAACACTATTTCCATACGCAGAAACATGCCCTGTACCTTGTGGAGAAAAAGATCTTTTTCTTTTTTTAGCTGAAGTAAGACGTTCCAGCCAATTCTCTGCGCAGCACGTACTCCCACTACCAAGAATGGGAGAGAAGCACTAATAAAATGTGAGATTAAAACAATAAACAAATAAATATAACTAAAAACAAGCTCTAGTCCTGAAAAACAAGATGTGTGTAGATGTTGCTTCAAACTTTAAAACTTGTTATAACATTACATTATATTTGTTTTGTTTTTGTAAAACTGAGCCAATAAATCAGTTTGGTTTTTTTCAGTACTAAGTGTATAATCCTTTGTTCTGCTTAGTAAGAACAATAAATTTTCATTATCTCATGAGAATACTTGAAGTTTATAAAGTGATTTTTCATTATTATGTTCCCAAGTTGAAAGATTTAGGTACAAAGCCATTTTCAGTTAATACGTGCTTTTACTCATATGCTTCAACTAATGCAAGATAGTAGACTATATTAAAAAAACAAACCCACAACACACACTGCAGGAAGTCGGCATGACTGTATGTAGAAAATATAAATTACGTATCCACATATAGATATGATGCGCTGTATATCCTTCTCTAACTGACACATGGGAAGTTCCAGTAGAATTTCTGGAATCAGTCTCTGCCTGTATCAGGTGTCCTTACACTGGGGCTCAGTTTGGGTGCCCACACATGAGTTAAAGGGTATCCTGCCTGCTTTCTCACTGCTTTTTCCATAAAGTATGGGTCATCGGTAACTGAAGTATCATATATTCTAGCCCCATGCAAATGTTTCTGGAGCTATGAAGACTGGCTCCCACCAAATTTTGCCTGGAAATTATGGCGACACAGTCTGTAGAGAGTATGCAGTACTGCAAGGAAGCACAGTCTTGCTTTGCATGTGCTGAGTAGTTGGCTCTGCAGGCGCAGTGCACATAGTGCTATTGGGATATAACAGATTTAATGGGTTCAAGCTTTGCATACATAATCTAACTACATGCACAGGTAGTTCGTCTGATGCTTTTTAAAATAATCCACCTTATTAATCATGGTTTTCCTTGACATGGCCATAATATATAGCACTTCCAGATAAGCCATAGCCTGCCTGGTGCCATAAAGGCTACCAGGTTTACAGAAATCCCAGATAAATCTAAATCTTTCAAGTACCTCAGGACAACATTTCTAGGTAGAAAAAAGAGAGAATGTCCACAAAAATTGTATAACACAGCCCAGATACCCGGGGTCAGAGAAATGGGGTGGGAAGCCATTTTATTTGGGTGTGTTTTTCCAAGTCCCTGATAGAACTAGAAAATGTGGCTGTTTTGAAACTTCTTCCTAAACTACATCTCTTCTAGAAATAGATTCTTTAAGATGAAGAGATTAAGCTTTACCTCACTGAAATAGTGACACTTGTGCTTAAGGCTACAATCAAATACCAAATGCTACTCTGCACTAAAGATCAGAAAGCCCCTGCAAGAAAGATGAAGATTGCAGATATTTACTAGAGGTCAAGAAGCAGAAAGAGGTTTTCATATATTTTTTTTAAAGTGCAGGATATCTTGCCTCTGAGATCTGTTTGATTCTGTCTGGCATGGCCCTACACCTTCACAAAATGTTCTGCTTTTATTACATTGTACTGCTTATGAAGTAGATATAAACAGGAAGCCTAGAAATCATATAAAAACTAACTGGACACTGTACTATTACCTATACTTGTTTTACACTGCATAAAACTGTAGCTAGTGTTCCTGTCTTTCACTTAAAAGAGGAAAATATGCCAAGACCTATGAAATTCTAAAGCTATACTCTTTGTCATTTATCATAAACTAAGGCCAATAAATATTTATACATACTTGAAAGCTATTTGGTTTTTTGAGCCTCCTGCAGTACAATCTCATTTTGCAACTGAATCATGGAGTGTAAATATTTAACAAATATTCCAAATGAATATAGCAGTCTGGGAAAATATTGCTTGTATTTCCTAAGAAAAAGAGTTCAAATTTAAATGGTTGGATTTTTTTTTCTTCTATGTACAACTTTCACAAATGGTTTCTACTTCTCTACTAATACTTCAAAATAACAATGCTTCTTATTTTTCAAGTTTCTTTACCTTATCATTGTCTTTGGATACAAAAAGTGCTTTTAGCAAAACAGTAATTGGTAGTAAACAGTATATAGCTAAAGTCAAATCATAAAATACACTGTTGTAGAGTTTCATAAAATATGCATTTTCATAAAATTCTGTCCTCTGTTCAGCTTTTTGTTTAAACTGTAAGTGTATATAACATACTTTCACAATCAAGTGGACTGAAAATATTTCATTATTATATAACAAAATATTGTTTGACTATTTTTTCTCTAAACCACTTCAAAAACTATATTGAGAGTATTCTACAAGAGTTCAGTATCATCACTGACAATTGTTCAATTACTTCAAGCCTATGGTACAAAAATATCCTTTGAAAAATCCTACTTAGCCAAGATTATATGTATGATAAAATGTAAAACCAAAAAGCTTGTTGTCCTTTCAATATGCATTAACAAAAGCTGAGAGAAATATGCTATTTCTAAATCAAATCTGAAGCAAGAGTACAACTGTATTGTTTCCTTATTCCTAATAACTTTGTCTGACTGACTACTCATATCAGGAAAACAGTAACATCAAAATTTAATATTATGACTACAGTAACAAGCCTTTAGATTTGCAAAAACTGCATGTGTGTTTCACTGAATGATTCAAATTATGCTAACACAGTGAAAAAGGCGATTGTATACTTAATAGTAATAGAAAATATGCCTTTCTGAAGTAGGCCTTATTTTCCACATCTGATAGTCTGCTTTGGTTTTCTGACTAAGGAAGCATATCTACACAAGTTAAGAGATGTCATAATCTACTTCTGAACAAAGGTATTATACTAAATCAGGCCCAAGATTAGGTTGGATCTGTGGTTTACGGGTTATTTATCACTTTCACAGATTTATTAAAAAGTAACCTGGAAGAGTGTGAGATCCTGAAGAACCTGTATACAATTTTTATTATACACATTAAGTGGTTTGTCTAATCATACATTTGGAATGTAAGATAATTGCCCACAAGAGGAGAAATGAACCCCCTTTGAAAGGATGGCATTGTAAGTCAGTAGTAGGAGAAAAGATATTCGTTGCTCTGGCTGTGTTCCAATATAAATTCTCCTATCTATATGGATAAGAACAAGTCCATGGTATCAGCCAAAATACACAAGTAACCTAAACACCATTCCCATAAAAGTGTAAAAAAGTTAGGCAGCTGGCATCTTCACATTGCATTTTATTTTCCATGACTCATTTGGAATCAAATTTTTTCATGTACACATCCTTGAAAAAGTCTGAAGCATTGAGCAGATGGAAAGATGGAACTCAGGCGAACAACCCAGAGACCAGAAAAGGACAGGACTTTCTCCATGACCCTGGAAGCTCAAAGAGCTCACATTTTGAATAAAAATTTAATGCATGCATACCTCCGCTATGACAGATTTGGGACATAGAGATCATCTTTATCTTTATTTCTTTAAGTGGAACCTTGAGAATGGTTTGGTTTAAAAACCAACAACACCGTGCTTTTTTAAATTACTCCCAGAAAGATAACAGGCTATGCGGTTTAAACCTTACGTTAATGAACTGGCTATTTGTCCAGTGTTTATCATTGCATAAGATCCAAACCTACCTATGGATGTACAGACAAAATGGTATCTTTATGGACTGTTATTCAAGCTGATGTGCTCAATACTGCTAACCTAGATGAAATGTCAAACCTAAATAATGTATACATTCTGTGATTTTCTCCACTGAACAATTTATCTTGATTTCTGAACAGATCATCTTCCCAAAGAAATAAAAAAACACTACCCCCCAACTCTTCTATGAATTAAGAAATGAAGACTATTTGCATCAGTAGTAATTAAGCCTAACCTTGATTAAATAATATTATTCCCAGAACGGATACTGCTGACTTGCATCCTTATAGGATAACTGGGAAGATAATACAACTTCATTATAGAGAAAAATCTGTATAATGAAACTGCTTACTACTGCTTTCTAACAGGTGTACACTTATCAGGACAGGTGGGCAACAGTCCTGAAAAAATCTAATTTGTGCTTTCACTAAGAAAATGAAAAATTTGCATTACTTCTAGCATTAGTCTGAAGATACAAGTCTCACCATGCCAAACAGATGACTAAGCAGCCACCATTTATCTTAATTAAGGTTCATCTTAATCAAAATATCTGTGAAATATAATGCTGCTTAAAACTAAGATTCTTAGCGTAGTTGCATGGTTCCCAGAGGGAACATCTATCAAGAATGAATGTGTAACTACAACTTAGTCCTGCTAAAAAGGTAAAGAAAGAAAACAAAGCAAAGCAACAATTAATGAAAGCAAACATAGCTAGTCTCTTATCTATTGCTTAAACCATTCAAAGACCAACTACAATACATTGCAAAGTCAATTTTGTCCTCAGTAATATACATACTGTATATTTTCTTCAAAAGCAAGTGCCTTTCCCAAATATGTATTACTAATTTAAATGGAATTATTGCTGAATTCTTCAAAACAAAGATCAGAATTTGACCCATCCTAAAGATTTTGGCAAAACTGGCATTTTTTGATTATTTTTTTAAGTTTCTTTGACATTCATGTAGACCATTCTCTAGAGAAAACCCCTCCCTTACATTCAAATAAGTAAGAAGCAAGGTCATACTGAAAGAGACCACATTTCACTTCTTAGAAAGCTTTCTCTTTCATCTGCTCCATTTTGAATCCATAAATGACCTGTCTCTAACTTCAGGACTTATGAATCCTGTACTGAGAAAAAGGTTTTTAGATAATCAGTTGACCCTTTTTCAGAAGGATGAAAAACAACAGCTTTATTTATTCAAGAAATTTTCAGAACATGAGCTCCATATTAAAGTAGTAACAGGCAAGGGAAAATTATTATTTTCTATTCTAACTTTTAAATTATATTTTTGCCTTCATTCCAGAAACCAATTTAAACTGTGCTGCAGCTGTAAATACACCCTTTTCAATGAACTAGATAACTCAGCCCATAGAGAAGTGCCCTTGTTGGCTGCATGATTAACCAGTGAAGTCAGTTCAGGGATGCAATGGCTACAACGTGTATGTAATGTACACTCTTGAGTACTGCTCCTTTAAGTAGCTTATCTTTCCAGACTCAGGAAAAAAATGAAGAAAAGATGTCAAGAAGCATTTTACCTAGGGACAGCAATAGTTGGTAATTCACCAGTGAAGAGCTCACCAAACAGCCTGACTGATTCCCAGAGTTAAAATAAGCTGAGGAGGACACTAGAACAAGTAAACTTCCACAAAGGTTAAAACTCTAAAAGAAAAAGAAAATAAGTTAATAAGCTCAACACTGTGTATCTGTAAGCAGTGAATGTCAACAGAAATATGACAATCAAAAAGTACCTGCATCTCCAATAGAATGTTTGTGTGCTTTCAGTGGGTTTTAAATTTTCCATTAATTAAGAATTCAAAATCAGTCATAAAACTATTACAAAACTGTAATCAGCATCACACTCTCTGCAAAGGTGACAGTGCAGAAATAAAACAAGATTGGTAAAAAAGTGGACATTACTTTCCATAAATAAACAAAAAGAAGGAAAACAACAGTCCTGTGTTTGGAGAAGCAAAAGTCTTGCATTTGGGGAAGACTAACATGAAAGGCTAATAGGAGCACATAATGTGGTTACAGTCTAGAATTAAAAAAAAAAAAAAAGCAGGCAGACAGATTACTGGTGCGTGCACAATTACCCCAGACAAGACAATTAGAGTTTAACCAGAAAAGGAACTTTCTTCCAGAAAGGAAGCTCTGAGCCTAAGCAAAGCTTATAAAAACAGTGCTCTGGTACCACAAACATTACTGAAAATGCAAAATGCCGAAATGAAAGGAGACCTAAAGCTGAAAGAGATACAGAGTACAAAGACGGATTAAAATCAACCTGTGCAGCTATACCTGTTGGAATAAGAAGTGTAAGCTTGTTCTGAACATTGGCCTGTGGCCTCCTGTCAATACTAGAGTGTAGGGCTCTCCGTTTTCTCTGCAATTTGCACTATATTCCTGGTCTGGGGCTACAATAGCAAGCAAAGAATAATCATGTAAAATCAGTTAGCCTATTTTCTTTCTGAAACTGTCCCTCTTTGAATGATGCACATGTCTGGATTTACATTTAAAGTTCTTAATATTTATTCAGATTTGGCCCGTGATTTCCAGAAAGCAGCTGAGAGAGACATAGTAATGATCGCTTCAGCAATTACAAGAAGTAGAAGTCATTATTATTTCCCATTACTTCCAACACAGACACACTGCTGCAGATATAAAACCATCTCAGTATTAATTTGAGAGCAGCTAAGGATTATTTCTAAACCGGTCACATTCCTGTACTACTTTTTTTTCCTTTTTTTTTTCTTTTTCTTTCATTTGGACTTCACAGACACAGTGGTGAAACTACTGCCTCCCATTGAATCAGCTGCTGTTTTAAAGCTTTGGAAAGAAAAGAAAGAAAGGAGAGCAGCCACTGCCAATTAAGGACCAGAAGAGAGATATCAATGCTCATTTTATAGCACTAGAAAAATTAATACAGGGTTTACTATTTCCTGGGCTTTTATTTCAAGAAGAAAAGAGAAAGACTCGGAGGACTGCATATATTAGGATAAATGTCTACGCTGTACTGACCTGTGACCATAGCTTTTTTCTGTGGGTCTGTATAATGATAGCAGAGGTATTTTTTTAATATATACAAGAATTCTCAAAACTGACAGAAATTACATTGCTACAAATTACAACAAAATTAGTCAAATGAAAGGGGTGAAAAGAGTTCATATTTTATTACTGATTTATGAGGCAAACCCCAAATTCATATAATTATGAGCTGTAACATGAAAGTAATGTCAGCAAATTAATAAGATTATATTGGGGCAAAATTCTCAGCAAGCCTTCTGAATTAGCTGTGCCAAAGATGAGACTACGTAAACACTTGTCTGCCTTTCACTGTATATTTAAATAAATAATTTTTTTTTTAGCATGCTTAGTTAATTCATATATTAAAAGACATGTCACCAGTTTTCCCACATGAATTCTTAAAGGTTATTGTGTCCAATGAAAATATTCATTCAGAATTTAACTAAATGTAGTAGCAGTAGTAATTTAAAATTAACTATCTTCTTTAAATGTAAAAAAAAAAAAAATTACTTAAAGCTAGCCAAGTAGTTTAACTTTATCTCATCACACTAGAGTGAGGAAGTGAGCCTGTGGATGCAACTCAATAATCTTGAGGCTTCAGGAACTTGGCAGAACCTGGACTGGTCATGGGAAAGGCACGCTTGGTGTTCAGCTCTGTGATGTGAGTTTAATTTTTACAGCAGGTAAGTGCTGCTACTGCTATGGGGAAATACAAATAAAAGACTTTACAAATTATGTGACTTGTAATTCTTCCGAGGTCCCCATAAATCCTGAAATAGAGCCAGGTTTCAGCTTTTTTAATTTTGGAGATGTTACAGACTAACCAGCACTACAATATGTTTGGCAACTTTTCCCACAGAGGAGATCATCCTCTCTATTCAATCTGACTCTTATTACCTCAGCAATATTACTGAACTTTTATATGTAGCCTGTTGTCTGGGCAGGCGTTCATGAAGAATTTAAAGAGCTAGAAGCTAAGCATTTTTTTCATGTTTAACAAAGGGTTCACTATGCAGTAACAGCCAATAGCAATACAAATCATTATATCTAAAAATAAGAGTTTATCAGGCATATTCAGCAAGTCCTCACCTCCTTTAGGTTAACTTTACCTTGTGATGAAATTTGCACCCATTGAACTACTGGCCGGTCCTTCATCCTTTGTAGCCTAGATTGGAGGTGGTAACCTGGACTAGTGAATAGGATTTCTCTCCTGTTTCTGGGTACTCTGTGGTGTTCTGCTAATGTAAAGCAGTTCTAAGGCAATGGCACCTCAGCTTCACTTTGCAAGGTAGAGACTGGTAAGTGGCAAAATATCACCCTGTTAGTCTCGTTGGCTGGAAGTAAAACCGATTTGCTGGATTAAAGAGTAGTGGAAGGATGCTGGTGTCAGCAATTCCTAGCAAGAGGTTTTTGCAATCAATCACTTTGCTGACTGGAGAAAAAAGTGGCCCGATATCTTTAATGCACTTCCGTACACATACATTTTTGTTTACGCACCTATGCATATACAAATACACAAACATCCAAGCACATAAAAGTCCCAAAGTGCTCAGAAGCCAGGACAAAAAATCCAGTTTTCTTAAAACCAGATTTCTTAAATTTCTTAAAATTTAAATTTCATCATCAAAATATGTGATGTCTACTAACTTTATTATCTCTTAAAACAGAGAGGAATGAGATTTGCATGGCACTTCTCTTCTGAACAAAACTGTGGCTTATGCTTTCATTTCCTTCTCAAATGTCTTTTAATGGGTAAAGAATCTCTAACTCCATCTCAGGATTTTTTCGCATTTTTTCCAACAGCAGAAGCGAGCCATACAAAGCAGTAAATTCTAACCTTGTCTCTAAACTCTGACTTTCATTCACCAGCCTTCAACAAATCCATTAATCCTTGCCCCCACTTTCCTTGTATCAAAAGCGATGTTGGAATTGCTCACAATGCTTACCACAGAAAGGCTTTAATTAGACATTCTCTCTAAATGCTGGAATCAATTTTTTTATTGTATAGAAAAGATAACATACCAACCAGTGATCAAAATTTAAAATAACTGTGCTCATGCCTTCACCCAAGCTTCAGTTCAAGCAGTATGAAAGTGTTGTAGAGAAGCTGTGGTTGGGTTTCAGGGGTACTTTTCTGTAAAAAGGTGAAATACTTGGTGATGTGCAGCTGGCTTGAAATTGTCAGTCCCAAGGGCTAAAAATCATGACTCTGTTTCTACAAAATCAAACAAGTAAACAGAAAAAAGCAAATTAAAACTCAGACCATCTCCCTTCTGGCTTTTGAAAGCTTTATTTATGTTACAGCTTAGCCTGTTCGTGAACTCCAAAAAATGTCCTCACTCCCTTCAGTCCAGTGTTACTTCACATTTTTAAACTTCTACATGCAACATGTTAAGGCTGAGCTTTCTTTTAATATATAATTGAATGCCAAGGCTTTCAATTGATGTACAGCATCATTTCAGCACCTGGAATGCAGAAATTTTTAACATGAATATTGCTGAAATTTGCACCCTACCTAGCCAAAGTGGATCTATGCCAGTTTTCAAAACTTTATGTAGGAAGTGTTTCAAAACCTGTTGGAGTCATGACTGCAGTACCACAGCACCCTGGGGGTAATATGGCAGTTGCAGACTTAGGCAGGTACGGGGTATAGGTCTGGACTCAAATATCAGGAAACATAAAATAGCATCCAGGCAGCTGTGACTGAACTCCAGCTACACTGTGGCAAATTTTTACCAGACATCTGGGCACTATGGTGGAGTTGCTTACGACCTTCTACTTGCATAAGTGTTTTCCATAATTTATACTAATGTTCAAGACACAGAAAGGCAGCAATGCCTCTGATTAAAGAAAACTGGGAGCTTAGGTGGATGAAGAACAAAAAGAATGCATCTGGAAACAGATCTGACATGCAACTGTGCAAAAACTGAAATCAAGTTTAAAAATTCTATAAAAAAATGCTCTACCTTGAGAATACAGCAGAAAATGAGCATGACTATTATTATAATAGACCTTGGAAATATTTAATTGAAGTGATAGATAGACATTATTGTGAATTGTAATGGATTAAAAAAGAAGCAATAAAACATAAGCAGATGATAAAAATGCAATTACAGCCAAACTTTTGAGAAAGATTATTCAATATTATGAGAATGCATGATAATATTTTTAAGCTTTTTTAATATACATTTCAGGAATCTTTAATGTTTTTTCTTCCAAAATGAACAGTGAACTATTTAATCGTAGTTGTTAACATGTATCTAAAATAACTTCTATGCTGAAGGTTTCATATTTTTATATACATAGTAGATGGCATACCTAAGAATTATCAAAAAAAAAAAAAAAGAAAACATAAAATGTTAGATAACTTTGGAAAGTTTGTGTTTTGTGCATGGAGTAACAAATCTTTGATCACTGAAAACTAACACTTAGTGAATTATTATATTCTGTGTTTCTGTCTATTAATTTCACTGAATGATGTGTTTCCTCCAGGAAGAACATGAGGATGGACTTGGTTTGTTTTCCCCCTGTTACTTGGATGAGGCCTTGCCAGGCAATGGCAGGTATGTCCCAGTGGAAGAGTCAAGAGGAGATCCAGGGCTAAAAGTCTGACTGTCAAAGAAAGACATTGTGGATTAGGCTTACAGCTGTTAATCTTCCATTTCAATTGTGGTCAAACTTGTTCAAAACCTGAATCGCTATTTAGCATATTATCTTTTGGAAGTATAAAGCAGGGAAACCTGCCCATTTTAAAGTAGTTTGAAAAGGTTAAAAATGAAATCTTAATTGAAAACACATAAAATCATTTAAAAAAAAATAAGAAAATTAGGAAAACTATTTAATTCAGTCTGATTATAGTTTACTAATTATCTATAGATCTTTTCTTGCATGACTTAGATTCATAAGTATGCCCTAAGAAATTGCCTTGTTATAGGATGAATACAATAGGAGTTTTTCTCAGTCATTTACAATAAATGGCTTAATAAGTATATCAAAGCATAGAACAGTATGTCTAGTTCTTTCAAGATTGTGTAGACCAGGAATAAGTTCTGTTATAATCAAAGGTATCACTAGACTATGAAATCAAACAGCCAACGGGTAGGTAGTAAAAAACCCCATTTGTTGCAGGCATTGATCCGTACTAAGCATATCAGCTCTACTCTAATGTTGCTGCTTTGCTAATAGAAGGCCCAGCCTGGTAGAAGATGGAGCTGCTGGAAACTTTCCACTTTTGGAAGTGGAAAAAGAGCAAGAGTGCTATGTCTGCCCAGATCACATGTAGCAGATACAGCAAAGTGAGCAAACGCGGTTTAAAATAGGCCTGCAGCCAGGGGAAACCGGAGACTCAGGGAACCCTAGTCACTCTCTCATCAAACCCATGTCCCTGCTGAGTCTATTGTAAACTGGATAAACAATGAAATACAGCCCATCATGCTCTATTCACAATTTCGAAATCTTATTGAAAGCTTGTTTGGGTTTGGGGTGTTTTTTTAGGAAAGTTTATATTTTAGATTAAGATGGAGATAGGTGTTGCAAATTAGATAAGTTAACCCACCTGAAAGTTAAAGTTGATTTTATAAGGAGGAAAAAAGAGAGGAGAAAGAAGAGAGGGGAGAGGAAAGGACTCATAAGTTTAAAAAACTTTCGTAACTCCAGGCCAGCGAAAAGACCTTCTTCAACGATATTGACTCTACTCTGTACTGTGCTGGGAACATAAAAATGACAACTGGGTATTTACAGATTTATTTCTTACTGAAAATAAGCACCATACTTAGCTTTCAGACTCAATCTACCTCAGACTGTTCATGGGACTATTTCTGCCTGCCCATCCATTCCCTACCCCTCATCTCATAAATTTTGATATTTGGTTCATTTCAATCAATTTTGGAAGGAGGCAGAGGGAGGGCAAGACCTACAAAAACCACAAGCTGCTTACAATGTATTTCATAATGGGCTAGAGGAGGCTTAATTTTGTGTTACCCAGAAGAAGAGAGAGGGATCTAAGGTCTATGCTATCTATTCTCCTGATCTTTTAGTTAGCCAGGCATAAAATGCATAGCTAATTAAACTATATGTATTTTGAAGCTAGCCACAGCACTCACTGTCACTTACCATGACAGTACTTAAGGAACAAGAGAAAGAAGTGAGGGTATGATAACAGCATTTAAAGAAGCTGAAAGGAGCTGGAAAAGTAATGTTTATGGGACAGGGAGAGGTTTGTGAGAGATGGAGTTAAGTTTGCTGCAGTAGGCGCATATAGAGACAACGGACAAAGTATCAAAAAACTGGTTTAAACAGAATACTGTACAGGCCGATGGCAACAATACAGTATCTACACCAGCTTCCCTTTGGAACTTTTCCAGCTCACCTTAATGTAGAAGGATTTATATCTTCAACAGAAAATAAGAGAAATATTAGTTCTAAAATCTACCATAAATTCTGCTGATCCTGAAAAAGTTATACCCTACAAAATGGTCATTCTCCACTTCTGATTTTCTTTAGGCTTGACATTCTTCATCCACACCCAGCCACATAGGATTAGAAGTAAGGTTTTCTTCCATTTATCAAAAGAGGGAGTTTGCTGTGAAGCTCCCACCTTCTCTGTACCATATTCCCATTTGTGCCACAATGGAATCAGGTTATAATCCAGAACAAAATGCAGTCATTACGACTTGCCCTTAAAGGATGGATGCTTAATAGACCTGATTTCCACCAGACAAGAGTGATAAATAAATGCATTTTTTTGATAAAAATGAAAGGAATCTGAAGATCTGCAGCAATAACCATCACTCACCTAATACGATATAAATTAAAGAAAATTCCCTGCAACATACTCTGTGAAAACAAGAAGCTTTATATACATTGCTTTCCCTTCTTTTCCCTTGTACATGTGCCATAGATTGCAAAGCTACTTTTACACTAATATATTTAATGTGCTCAGGAGCATCCTCAGGCACTGAAGTTATCTTGGCATTAAATGGCTTTTTCTGTAAACTCTCTTATGCTCTAAGAGGAGGTGACTATGTCCAAACTGCTTTTTGGAAGCGGCCCCTGACCACGCACACCCCCAAATGGCACCTGAGAACCATCTGCAAGCCTGTGGGTCAAAACCAAGGCAAAACTGTTCCAACAATTTATCAACATGACAATCAAGTTCCAATGCCTGGAACATTTAAATGATTAATTTCCTCTTGTTTATGTGCCTAAATTTTAAACAGCCTGGCTCAGGTTGCAGGACAATGAGCTTTTAATATATAGGAAAATATACAGCACTATTCATAACAAAAGTAGTGGCCTTTGCAAATATGAATTTTCAAAATAGCTACAGGTAAAAGAGGCTGTAAGATGTTACCT
>NW_008825428.1:7358408-7394312 GCF_000699105.1 Pygoscelis adeliae
GTACTGAAGTTATGAAATAATTTCAAGACCAGACATTGTATTGACAAGGGCCAAATTATCTTTTATAATTCAGTAGAGAAAGTTTAGGAAATGAATAGTATCTTTATTAAATCTAATTTTCCTATAGCTGGTTAGCTTACTGGCTTTAGAAAGTTGGAGCATCAAAGAGGTAGCAAGGGTTAAAAATTGTGCAGGACTTCAACTAGACCTTTTGATAATTAAGAAACTGATTTCCCATTCAACAGAAAAAAAGGAAGACTGGTAGTTTAGGTGTTTTCCCCACTGTGATAAGGAAAACAAAACTAAAAATACTAATGAATCACTATTCCATATACAAATAATGTTTTGAGTGTTTCAGAAAGCTTAAATTTCAAATCATTTCAATATACAACAAACACAAAGTTATTTTATCCTGAAAAAAATAAAAGGTTCATTTTCAAAAGAGGAAAATGTTCAAGATCTTAGAGAAAAAATCAATTTCAGTAATTTTATATTTTTCAGTAAAAAAAACCCTAATTTATCAAAAAATGTCAGAATGTTGCTTCTATGTCATCAATATTGTTAATGTATCAGATGCTATGTATCAATAGAGCAGAAAAAAATATTTTATGGATATATAAAGATCTGAAAAAAATCTTCTATCTTTTTACATAACCTAATAAATAGTACAAAAAGACAAAATATGTGATTGCATCCCTGAGTGCAAAACTGTGATAAAATATGCAATAAAAGTGCACAGTGCTTACACATATACAACTTACATCTCCCATTAATACTTAACACCCTAATGCCAAGGTGGGATCATACACACTATACTACTCAAATTTTCTAGGTAATGGTGTGAGAAAGTATTCTAGTTAGGAAACAGTATATTCCACCAGGAAACTTCTGAGAGTAGTTAGTCTCATCACACCCTCCAAACGTGCAACCTTTTATATCTTTATTGCTGGTGGTATTGGCTTACCTCTATACAAATTCATTACACGAACTCTTTTCCTAGGGAATCGATATTCATCTCATTAAGCACAAATTCTATTCGTTCTTACTCAAGGTGTGGAACAATTCTTACCTGAAATCAAATTCATTCAGTATGCAAAGTGGGACAATCTGTTTTTTCATGATTTTGGCAAAGTCTAAATCAATCTTTTTGCTCAACCAATCTTGTTGCTGATTTAAGATAAGATTTTCCAGGGTGTCTTATATCTGTACCTTCTTATGTTTCCTAAATTTTAGAAATAATAATATAGATTTTCTTTTCTGTTATGTACAGTGCAAGACATACATCAGATCAAGGGTTTGCTTGGCTTCTACCAGCTACTTATATGTTTGAATTGATATTTGTGAATTTGTTTTCCCAATACACAAATCTCAACCATGCAACAATCTATTTTTTTTAAAGCAAGCTACATAATATCATACAGTTCTTTGATATGCATCATATTAAACACGAGGCTATACATAACGAATACATACTAGATCTGAGTGTTTCTACTTTCTTTGGTATAGAAGAATATGCCACACAAGGGTAAAACATGCAACAATTTATATTATCTAAAAAAAAAAAAAAAGCTAACCACCCAAAATCAAAGTTAGGTTTAAAAATCTGCAGATGATGCTATGCCTTCACATCTGCAAATGCAGTGTTTTGCGTGATAAAGTCACAATCATAGCTTAAGATTATATATAAATTCCTACTTGGTGACCTTTGCTCACACTGCATTTAGTGTCTACTTTATGCTATCTAATAAATGGGAAAAAAAAAAAAAGAAAAAAAAAACCCAAACCTGAAGGCAAAAGGAGAAATATTAAAGAATATAATATCTTAATTTCATTTACATAGATACAGAAGCAAGAGAGACTAAATTATTTTTAAATGCATTCAAATCTGCTAAAACATAATTTTATCATAACTATGAAGAATACATTACAGAAACAGTCTTCTGACCTTAAAAAAAAACAAAACCAAACCACAATTGGGGTCATCAAATTTTGAGTTTTTAAAGTATTAAAGCAAATATTTTGCATGCATGCAGTTTTTGAACTCTACTTTCATTTGGCTCCAAGACAAAAAACTAAATTCTAAGACTGTTTTGAAAAATGGAACTGTGTCAAAGCATCCAGTCTATATCAAAAACTTCAGATTCATGCTTACCATAATCTTACTACTTTGTTTCTTTCTATTGATGTGACCAGGGAGTCCACAATGGATTTCAGAAACATTCCCGTAGAAAACTCACAAAATTCTATGCCCGCAGTACATTTCCACTTTACCAAAAATTATACCTTTATGGTTAAACACTTAATCAAATACGTTTGAGATGGTTTCTAGCAATTTTCAAAGTTCAAGAATGGCAAAGATGCCATTCTATGAACATTTTATATGCGACACCTGTATTCCATGAGATTTAGAAACATATCTGCCTTCCTTACTGGCAATAAACTAGCTATAACTACAGCTAGCAATACAGAGACTCTATTCTACCTATCATATCATCAACAGAATCATCAACCAAGTTCTGATTGTAGAATCTTTTATCACCAGCAATGATGATAGACACAACTGTGATGCAGCATCAGCCTCAAATCCTTGCTGAATTTGATAAGTGAGAAAAAAACCCTGCAGATCTGAAACCTGAGAAAAAAAAATTGTAACGTTATGCAGTTTTCCCCACATACTACTGAAATAGAAACTCTTCATAGACAGAAATCATAAAATGATGCTACTGCAAGTCAGCACAGAATTCAAGACAATTCCAAAGTTGACATGAAAAAATGAGTAAAATTTAGAACTTCTATTTACTAAGTTAGACATCCTACATGTGATTTCTGTTACAAATTTAGTCTGCAGTTTTTATACACTAAAAAATACAACAAGGTGTATAGAAATGTAAGTTAATGCAGAAATTATTATTGTTTCAGAGATCTTTCTTACTGTGAAGCCTCTTTGACACCAGCTTAGATTTCCTTCTCGCATCAAGAAATGTAAATATTGGAACCCCGAATATGTTGTCGCTACTGAGCACAATCTGACACGTTGCCATTTTGAAATGGTCATATCAATGCCACCTTCTCTAGTTTAACATGAGATTTATGGAGCCAGAGTTCTGCAGCAAGAGCTATGCCATTAAACCAGCTGAAAGATAGTAAGACACTCAATATTGAGAGAGTTTTATCATCTGGGAATGTCTTAAACACCTTAACAAGAGTTTGAAGCCAATGATTACAGTTACATCAACATTATAAACTTAAGTTTAAAAATGCACTAGTATGACTGTATCACTTTCAGGGCCCAGACTATTTCCCTGTTGCACTGTGCTGTGTGTAACAGTATGCAAGACCTAGGTTTCCACCTTATGCCCAAGGCAGAATAGTACTAATTCTCTAAGGATTAGAAGTACTTTCAATTAGGCTTATATTCCCAAATGCTTATGTTGCTATGCAAAATGAAACACAGGTGCTTCTGAAATTTTTCTTCCACCCTTTTGAACCATGATTCCAAGAGTGGCTCACAATCAGAGATAGCACAAGTAACTAACACTTTCTCTACTTGTTCTAGTTTACAATAGCTACCCACTATAAAAATATTAATCACTTTCAGAAGCATTCCAGAAGCCTAGCTTTAATGTTTGTTTATGTCTTTTGGGGATCAGCATGTAGACTCCTTGCTTTGTTTTTGACTCATAACTGTAGCTTCTTGTTTGCACTGTGAATCAAAGCATTCTCCTTGTTCATTTGTTATGGATTTCTTTGGCTGTTCCTAATAAAAATATGGTCCTTTTCTGCAGTAATAAATTGATCATAATCACTCTCTATCTACCCAACATAACCTGAAATTGACCTTTTACCCCAGCTTGCAGGACCTGATTAATCTTTTGCTTCCCTTTTATACTTCAGCAATCCTATTTCACAAAGGCAAGAACTACTGTGTCTTTATTATTGGTTGGCTCCTTTCCCACAGATAGAAAAACTCAGAGAAAAGATTCCTCTGTCCCATAAACATATAATTACTGAAAGAACTCCAGAACACACTGAGAAATCCTCTGAGATATATGAAACAGTATATCAGGAAAATCAGTAGTGTGTATAAGGTGTATATTAACCAAAGGGGGATGAAAATTCTTCAGGTACTGTAAGTCTTTTAGTCTTATTAGTATCATCTATTTTAGGATCAAAAGGGAAGACTAAAGAATTGTGTAAGGTCTTTCTCATCTGTACTTGCCCTACAAAGCACAGAGAGGAGCATGATTCTGACAATGAAACAAGCATTTCAAAATATGCCTTTTTAGAAGCGTATAGTGAAGGAGACACAACCACTTCATCAAAAGCATTGCAACCATGTGGTTAAAGAAAAACAATCAGTCCTGCAGCAGCTATGAGATATTCAGAATTTGCTGTGAAAACAGCAGAATAGGACTATACTGATTCATCCACCTTTAAACAATTAAAAAAAAAAACAAAAAAACCCCACCAAAACAGTTTCCCCGTAAGCCCCCCCTCCCTTTCTCTCTTCAGAGTTCATTGAGGGCCTCAGAAGCCTTCTTGATGAAAACCTGTGTCAAAGCCAATATGCTAATACTTCAGCTCAGATAAAATACCTTTTTTTTCCCTTTAAAAGGTGTTACCAAAAATGTTTGTGTAGTTGTGCTCAAAAATGTTCATGCCAGTTAAGCATGCAAGACCTAAGATAATAATCCAAGGAAGAGTATAATTGTTATGTACGTTTACAGTAAATCAGAAAAAAACGTGTATAACTGATGAGTTTCACTGACAGATGGATATGCTACCATGCAAGAAGCCAGGAGTTTCAAGAAATTTACAGTTTGTCATATGATTCCACGTAAGCTTGAGCCTAAGCTTAGGCTAATCTAACACTCACTGTTTGTATTTGCAGCTTCAACCAAAGGGTATTACTGAGGCTAGAAGCCTACAGTGGTTCGAAAAACAGTTGGACAGACAGATGAAGTGCAGAGTCTTAAACAGAAAGAAGCTACCTTTGGTTCAATAATAGTTGAGCTACAAATCACTGGTTATTGGGAGGGTAATGTAGGGCAGTATCATTATGTACTTGTTCTGATATTGCACATTTCCCTAGGCATCTGCTAAAGGATACAGGCTAGATAATGATTTTTCTGACTTGGAACTGTTGATCTTATGTTCTTATTTTCTGAGGTTTGCTTCCTGAAAGCTCAGCCATAAGCCAAGTCCTTAGAGACTACGTATGATATTCTTTGAACAGAAGCTGTTCCAGAAAGTATAGTCTGGAAGCCAGAAAACCCACATAACTTTCCTTGTTTTCAGAATTTAAAGCATTCACAGCACATGTTCACTGATCAACTTTTCTTTTGATTCCATAGGTATTAATACCAAAGCTTAGAGAGTGTTCTATGCTAAGAGTGGAAATACTATAAAATGCCTGGGCCATAAACATGGCTGTGTTAGGAAGATGGACAAATTATTCAGTGTGTGAGTTGCTTTTTGATGTCGCTTTGGCTTTTGCCTAGAGAACCTAACATTGGTTCTAACTATAGGAAAGGAAAGCATTCCTTGTTCTGTTTTACATAAATGATTTTGAGAGGAAGAACCTAAGAATTCAAATGACAATCCCTTAGGATAGCAAACCTGCATATTTGACAGGCTCTAGCTAGATGCTTGAAGCTACGGGGAATCATATAATCAACTTTAAGGAGCAGCTAGAAGGATATACTGAAGGAATCACTGGGGTTCCTTCAGACATGGCAGAAAACCATTGGCAAAGGTGTATTCCATATACTGGAATCAGAGGTATGCAGGCAAAAAAAAAAGTCCAAACACCAAACCAAATATAAAAGACTACAAATCTGACAGCAGAAACATACAGTAAAATGCTATAGTAAGTATTCTACAGTCAATGAAGACAAACTCCTGGAGATTATGGAATATTGGTACTGTGGTAAAAGCAGTCAAGAAAAGGTATTAAACAGAAATAGAGAAAAAGAACCATTTTTCCACCTATGCAGAAGTCATCCATGATATTTGACCGAACCAAGAACTCACCTCCAGAAGGTTCAAGAAAAACAAACAAAACCCCCTAACGTGTTCACTTCCCATTCTAACACTAAAGTTGTATTTCACAATTTTCCATCACATCCTTTCTGTACATACTTTTTGAGGACAGAAATCTTTTTTTTCCTTCTTTTCTCCCCATGCAAAGCTACTTAAGCACATTTCACTGAAATTGACAAAAACCCTGTGGGGAAGAAAATGACATTTTCTGTCAGTTCCTGAACACTGCAAAAGGTAAATATCATTAGTGAGACTGTGGAGGGAAATGCTGCACACAGCGGAAGTATCTTTCAGAAAAATAAAACTGAATGTCATATTTATTAATAAAATGATGTCTCTTAAAGGAGACAAGAAATGCATTAAGTTCCTGAAAGTTTTCAAGAAGTGTTCACTTACGCCCTGTTTTGCTAAAGCATTAAAGGAAAACCCCCACAACCTCAGTCAGTTCTCAGACTCGCTGATACATATAATAATCTCACAGTGTTCCCTGCACTAACGCCTCAATCACAGATTTTTGATTGTTTCAGCTGACGTTTTGAATAAACTTTCTTCTAAAGTGCTTCTTTATAAAAAGGAAGGACGGCAAACTTGTTGATATGATGTGAAATGACAGAGATATAGAAAAAATGGCTGCATATGTTTGCTCTTGACCTGTAGCAGGGGCACTGCATAGGATTGCAGCATGTAAATCTGCTTGGTGGCATGACAGCCAGTTGCAACATTACACTTTTTAGACAAACACAAATGTATTTGAGTACGGATGATCAAAGTTAAGCAGCAGTTTGAAACCAAGCATTTATATAAAAACCATACTATAACATCATGCTACAGAAGCGGTATGCATTGAAACTTACATCAGAAACACAACAGGAATGAGTTTTAAGCAGAAGACAACAGGCGTGAACTCAGAGGAAACAGACTCGGCCAGCAGCATGCCATATTCTGATCTTAGTTAAACCAAGTTAAATATAGAATAATGGCTGCTTTGACCAATTTTCTCTAGATTCCCACAAAACTATCATGTCTTAGTCACCCTGCACTGGACTTACACAGTTGATCCTTGTGTCACGCTGACGTGTAGCCCAACCTGTATAGAGCCTCTCTCTGCTTCATAATCCTACATATTCAAGGCATAGAGTCTGTTCTGTTCTCCAGATGAATTGTTTCTGAGGTATAGGATTTTCATAGGAATAAGGGGGATACATATTAATTTAAAAAAAAAAAAAATCTTGAAGTGGTATAATACAGCCCTGCATACTTAAAATACTCTTATAGCAATAAAAATAACAAATAATAATTTATGACAATTTTTAATGGAATCAAAGATAAAATCTCCAGATTTCATATAACATCTCCTCCTTAATTTATTTGCTCTTTACATTCACTTGCTATGAGGTTAACATAAAGGTATACTCTTGGTTTTGGAAGCCATGCTTTCATACTATTTATTTTGACCCCTTTCATACTATTTATTTATTTTTGCTCATCTTTCCCTGATGCTGATATTTAAAAGACACAATGAAACAGAGAGCTTGATCAGACGATTCCCTAACCCCTCTCCCCCCTCTCCCTTTGCTATAACAGTCACTAGGAAATTGTTTTATGTGTAACATAGCTCTTGTTCATCTCTGCATGTTGGGGAGGGGGCATTAGGTACTGATCTCTACAGTTTAATCTGTTAAACACAAGAGCATTCAACACTAGCATAAAAGAGAAGATACACTGCTCACTTGTTTCAGTAAATTTAGCATTAAGCTATAACAATAATGTTCCTAAGACATTAGAATGGCATAGAGACGGGGTAGCAGGGCATTTACACTGAATAAAATTATCCAAATAAAATTCACGTAGCCCACAAATGTTATGACTCCTCTTTCAAAAAACAGTATCTGTAAATTATCAGGGTCTAAGCACATCAGTTCATTTCTTGCTCACAATGAAACATAATATGCTGAAATAACAGTACTACCACTTCAGACATCAATTTTCCTCGGATGTTTCGCATCTAAGAGCTGACTGTGGCCAGCGTGAATGGATGGCAGCATTCAGTGAAATGCCACTGCTGAAGGCACTTAGCAACTTTCTCTTTTTATCTATATTTTATTTTTATACAGGAAGCACAAACAAAAGGATTACATATTTAAAGAAATAGAAAGACAACCTTCAGATATACTGAGTCAGAAGGTCTCTGACAAAACCTAGTGGAATTCATTCGTGCTTTCAATTTCACCAGAATGCAATGTAAACAACCATAGGAACCACACAGCCAACTTTTAAATTAAATCCTAGAATGAATAATTTATATTTTTAAACAAGGATTAGAAGTCCCATTCAATTGCAGAGTTTCAGGGGTGGCTTTAATAATTTACATGCTTTCCAAAGGTGAATAAAATGCCCTCCTGAACAAATATCAAAACAATCCAAATATTTTCTTTGTTAAAACCACACTGTGACTGACAAAGGAAAGGGCCACTGTTATGAAGTTGAATGCATGTACTGTGGGAGAAAGGCAGGGGAACCCAATAATTTTAAAAGTAGAAGTTTTTGTGTGCAATTTCTATCACGTACCAAAGGGAATAAGGAAAAATAAAACAGATTATCAACAGCAAATTCTGCATATAATATAATTTTTGCCCTTTACTGAAAGTCTTCGAATTATACTGTATTTTTTTTGTGCGGGAGACCACACCATTCTCTCCCAGCAACTGGAAGGGAACTCCAGGCCAAATGTTCTCAGTATTACCAGGGCTATCTCTGACCTTGCAAGAAGTCAAACATACAAGATAAACACTCTGTGAAGAACTGTCACCTGGCTACAAGGAACACACACTGGCTTTAGGTGACCTGTTTAAACTATAGCTGCCTCACTGGAGTTTTTGTAGATAAAACAGCTCCCTTTGCTGTAATTCACAGCCTCTGTTCTTTGCAGTCCTAGTAAATATTCTTCCAATATCTTTATATTGAGCATGTGTATCCTCTGAAAAAGGGCAAGGAATATTGTGTGTGATGAAATAGAGTCCACTGCTCTGGAAAACTCGGTGCAATCACAGCGCGAGTGATCTATATCTTAAATGCTCAGGCAGCATTAAGGTAAAATTTAATGCAAGACAAATGTCCTGTGCTACAGACATAGTTCATAAATTAATTACACATTCTGCATTGATTTTCACTTCCTTATGAAGAAATAGTACAGAAGATGGCTGCTTCCTTCAGACATAGAATAACACAGTCATTAGACTATTTGCAAAGAAATATTCTGGACCAGACAATGGTTTACAATTTTGGTAATCAGCATGACAGGTTTAAGAACAGTCAATATTCTTAATCAATCTCTGCTCACTGTAGTACTGACGCTAGTTAGAACTCATGTATGTTATCTGAAGCAATATATGAAAGAAAAATATTTTTCAACCAAATAACATAGTTTATCACATACCCACTGTAACAGGAAAAAATAATTGCGGGGGGGAGGGGGGGAATCATATGATGGTAAAGATCAAAATGACCCAAGCCCAAATCCCAATCAAAGGAAGACTGCTGGCAAAATTTTTGAGGCCAAACAATAGTAATCTCCAGCTTGACTCTAAACAGACAAGAAGGATGAAGTATAATTTTACAAACGTGAAGATGAAAGGTGGAAAAATTAAGTTACCCAGGACAGTACCAGTAAGTGTACACAGACCTACTGAGTCTTAGTCTGGTTATTCATAAACAAGACCATCCACCCTGACCTAAGTGACCCTACTATGAGTCAAGAATGATTCTATTTGCCTATGTGGAATACTCAGGCATAAAGACACTCACTTCCGGAGAAGTAACAGGCATAAGGCTGTCTGCTGCATTTTCGCTACTGGGGAAAATGATCTTCAAATTCTGAATGCAACACTCAAATGACAAGTAAGTCATTGGGGGTTCAGTTCAATAGTGTGACAGAACACCAAGTCCAGCAGAAGACACACATGCATGTCTTTTAAAGACCATGCTTGATCTTTCTAGAGTCTGAATCCATCAGTATACCTAGTGATAATTTACTTGGGAGAGTTTGTCATTTTAGGCTGGGACGGGGAGGGGAAAGAATCATAGAATTATAGAATAGTTTGGGTTGGAAGGGACCTTTAAAGATGATCTAGCCCAACCCTCCCTGCAATAAGCAGGGACATCTTCAACTAGATCAGGTTGCTCAGAGCCCCATCCAACCTGACCTTGAATGCTTCCAGGGATGGGGGATCTACCACCTTCTCTGGGCAACCTGTTCCAGTGTTTCACCACCCTCAGCGTAAAAGAGAGAGGAAGATTTTGAAACATATTTTATTGCCTGTGGACAGATATGCAACATTAGTTTCACCAAAGAATTAAGACCACAATCTTCCTATTATTTCACTGTCTGTCAATTTTTCCTGACTTTTTCAAATGAGACTTCATGAGAGTCCTTGCTATATTAGCTGCCAAATTCCTACTGAACGAAGTAATTATGAAATGCTGTAGGGACCTGCAATTTTGCTTAGGCATCTAAATGTCTTAGGACTGAGACTTAGGACTCAGTACTGCTGTATACTGAGGCACTTTACTCCCACTCATCTTTATCAAGCTGTAACAAACCTTACAATAAACAGAGGCAAAACATAATTCTCGTATCCCTACACATAGCTTTGTCTCAACCCTAAAATGATCAATCAGCATTATGAGCACCAATGAAGATATTCAAGAGTGAAGATCAGGAAAATAAAACTCCTGCAGGGAGCACATATGCACTGAATGACACAGGCAAATAAGGAAACACCAAACATCTCCACATCAAGAAGGTGTTTAATAATAATTGATAGGTGGAGGGGGTTTTACCACTTCATAATGGCCACTCCCCCTTCCTTGATTTCACTTTATCCAGTCTCACCAACGTGTCCATTAAAACTTCCTCCTGAAGAGCAACTGTTTTTTAGACAAAAAGGTGTCTGCACCAATGCCAAGAAACTAAATTACAGCAGGATCAAAGATTTCAGTTATAAACAGGAAAGAAGATAAAAATCCTACACAGAAGAACTATTAGACATTTCATTTTGTATGAGTGTATGCAACTTACAGTCTTCCTCAAAGGAGTATATGTCCTTATTCACTGTCCTTTTTCACAAAGTGGTCCTCTTTTATTCAATACTGTATGGATCAGGCTACACTGCTCTGCCCATTACGTCAGTATCTTATCTCATGATGGATAATTAGCAGATAGCTGCTTTTTTTGTATGCTCTCCCTTTTCCATCCCATTTCAAGTCCCTGGTGTATTAATTACCACAAGTTTTTATGAAGACAGCTTAAATAATACCTTAGCATTTTTATTCAGAGCAACATAATTATTGATACACGGGTTGTAACACGTCATGATCAACTGCAATTTCTAAGATGCAATGGAGGGTATGCTTTACTATTCCTGAAATCTTGAGGAAGTTTCCCAGCTGTTGTGAATTAGTAGAACACCATCCAAGTCAGTGGAACAATAGTAATTTACATCTACTGAGGTTATACTAAATATTTATTATGGAAAAAAAAACCAAATAAACCTGTTTTTTATTTCTCTTTCAATTTTGGTAGCAGAGTCCATTGCATCTTAAACTTATCAAGAAATCTTAGCATTCCATGGTCTAACCATGATATACTTCTGGCTGACAAGAATTCTTAAACCATAGCAATATTCTGTGAGAACAGTGATATTACAGTGGTTTTCAAGTGAATGAGAAGGAGTGAGCTGTTTTCAGAAGTAACATATTCATTAGTGTAAAAATGATAGATGAGGGTGGCCAGACTGAGGGCAGACAGGTTGCTTAATACTCTTTTCAGGATCCTCTGCTATGCGGGC
Source organism: Pygoscelis adeliae (assembly GCF_000699105.1). Lineage (NCBI taxonomy): Eukaryota > Metazoa > Chordata > Aves > Sphenisciformes > Spheniscidae > Pygoscelis > Pygoscelis adeliae. The sequence goes on from NW_008825428.1 coordinate 7,370,297, forward strand.
AGGGCACAGTACCAGCACCAAGTCTTCCAACTATAGTCATTTCATCATGGAAAAATCTGACTGCTGTCTTGAAAATGGCAAAACAGGAGGGAGACAAAGCTCAAAAGCTTCCACCCACTCCAAAATTTTGTTGAAAAACTTAATTAAACATATCCTACTGGACTACAATTATTTTGAGCAGTCAATCTCCTGTCTGGATTGTTTCCAGATCAATATATATGGTATCCGCTTAAGTAAAAACCTCTCATTTGTCAAAGGAAAGTATTCTTGTTTCAAGTTATAAGATTTTTTAATTATTATTTTTAATAGAATATCATCACCAGCATTTAAAAAACTGTATTAATACACACAGGCCGTTAAAAGAAAACGGAGGGGAAAACTTATCCCTGCAAAGGTCATTCACCCCAGGGAAAGCTACAGAAAAGAGTAGAAGATAAAACATCTTTCCAAGAATTTTCTCACAAGGGGTTTCTCCAACTTTTCCCTCAGCTTTGAGCTGTGGTCAAGCACAGGCAAGGCTCTAGTGGGACAAGCCATAAATTCTCTCAGCTTAAAAGACTGGCTGAGCTCTAGCAGAAACCCTGCAAAGCAAATTCACCATCTTTATTGAATGGTGATATTAAAAAGAGAATTTCAAATTTATGTTTGTATATGTAATGTCATTTCTATTTCTAAAATATTATTCTGAGCCAATGAGAAAAAAAGATACACAACAGGATCCATTTGTCAGATTTTATCTAATGGATACACATGAAAAACTGCTCACAGACAAATTACAACCAATAAATCAAACCAAACTGTAAATTAATCATTTTGAGTTACAAGCAACTGCTACATCGTTCAAGATGTTGAAGGTTATCATGTATAAATCCTTATGCCCACAAGGACAGGGAAGGTATTTATTCTGGGACTGGGCAAGTACCAAGCATGTGCTCCTGAGAATTTGCAACACAGAGGAAATAGCAGCACTGAACAATTCCCCATTTGTGCAGGACTGTCAATAAACAAGGAAGCAAGTGCTAATCAGGGAAATGCACTTGTTAGTCTCAAATTTACCAAAGAAGTGAAGACTCTAGTGACCTAGCATTGCTGAAACCATCTACTTCCTTTCTTGTTGCATTTCTCTTGCCTGAATTTTTGTTCAGGAGATTAATGAATATTAGGTTAAATACTGCCATGAAATGCACGGATGTACAGGGAAAGAATACAGTACATGAAGTTACAGAAGAGGATGCAAAGGAAGGTACTTGGAGTAGATATGGCTTTGTAATACCAGAGCACATTGGCAGCTGTAACTAAGTCCTGTAACAGAGTACTGCAGGCATACTCACTATAGCTCAATTTGTTGTCCTTAACATACGGTAAAGCAGTGACACTGCTAGCCAACAAAGAATGAACAAAGCATCAGCCTAAAGCTGAATATCTGATACAGTCATCACTTACTCACCATAGTCAGCAGAGTCAGATGAGGGGCAAGATCTTCAGTACTTCCTATTAAAGTGCACAAACTTGTGCCAGTTTATTCAAGTTCTGTTGAATGTTTTCTGCCTACAAGTGTTTCTGAAGCTTACCTCATCTTTTCTTGCCTGTATTTTAATGAATGTTTGGCTTTTTTTCCAAAAAGAGAAGAAGAAGAATACTTAGGGCATTCTCCATCTTCAGCTTCTGCCAAAGCCATATAAAAGAAGAACTGGAATAAGAATTAAAGCCAAACACCTCAAGCACTCTTAAGAGGAATTTCAGTCTACCCTGCATGTAACAGGCATTAAAATCAACTTGAAGAGCAGGAGTAATCAACATACCTGCTTACAGTGGAGTTTGTTTCACTCTCATTCACACCAGTTTTCCAATGCAAATGCTCACAGTAAAGTGCCTGAACGCTGGAAGGCAACATCTGGAAATATGAAGCAACTTTGTGCGCTTTAGTGGAGCTGAGAACTTCCAAATTTGATCGCACTTGACAATTTAATGGGAAAAATATAGATGGCAATTTGAAAAGCAGAAAATATATAAAAGATATGTCTGAATCAGGGATTTTTTTTTCCCCAGGTGTTATTTTGAGGACCATGATGGCCTTCAGATTTTTCCATAAAACATTTACAAAATGCATTTATTTCCAGACTTCGTTAAAGACCAAATTCCCCAAAGCCTGTACTGCTACTGATCTCAATTATTCATCATTATAATAACTATGCAAGATGATTTAGTAAAAATGATAGAATCTGGCCCTTGTGGTTTAGTGATAAGTGCAATTTTTATCTCAAGCTAATTTACATGAGAACAATTTGCAAACAAATATATTACACATATCATCAAGTATTCAGCATTCAAATGCACGTGATGATCCCACTTAAGGGCTACAATCATTACAATCTGAGGCTGTTCCACTGCAAAAATAGTTTGCCAGCGTCCTAAGAACATGGCAAACACCTGGTTGCTTATCTTTCTTATTACAATGAAAATTCTTAGTGGAGACATCCCAGGCTCTCATGAAAGCAAAAAAGCAGAACTAATTCTCCTTTGAGATACACATTATAAGACAGAAACAGGAAAAAAACCTACTGAAGAACTACTAACATTTGATTCACATTAACATGTGACCAACAGAAACACAGTCACTTTTCACTACACTGAGAGGAACCACCAGATCCTGGTGTTCCACTGCTAACTCACAAATGCTGGAGATATGGCCATCATTTCAGTTCTTTATACTTCTTATAAATGAAATTCAATAATGTAAATGGAAAAGGACTTTCAAAGTGGTTGCCAACTGGTACATTTTAAAGGGTATTATGTATAGGCATGGGTTGCTCATGCAGAAGTTCACAAGGAAAAATTCCTTTGGAGCATTGCTTTACTCTTACTGTTTCACTGAGGTGAAATGAAAGAGAAATCTTCTCTGTAAATCTTAGTTTATCACAAGGTGTCTGGAATCTTTAATCTTGCGGCAACCCAGATCTCTCTCAGTCCCTCATCTTACATTAACCTCATCAACCTTTACCAGTGTTTCAAACATCTTAACTTTCAGAAACCCTGTGACAAGATTTATGATAAGAATATTCCAATAAGGTGTTTCAACTCTCAGAAAAGGTGTTATCAAATGTTCCTGCAGAGGAATAAATGTAAAGACCACTGCACTCACTTACAGCATTGCCGCAAGACCCCAAAAGTTCCAACATCACTTGAAGCAAAAAAGCACTCTATATTTCCCACTCGCTAATTCTTATGATCCCTTTTGATCTCCCAGGGAGGGCAAGTCACCAATTTCAGGCCATTTATCTGGAAATAAAATTGTATGTTGCTGACTTGCTTATTATCTATACATTTTCTCCCCCAAGTCAATCATTCTGAAAGTATTTATTTCTCTTGACAGTCACTTTTGGAAGGGCATTTGACATCAACAGGCATCTGAAATCCTCTAGGCAAAGGCTAATGTAATAAGTAAACTTCATAGATCAAGGAAGGAAACATATGCTGCAACTATGTTGTACACTGGTTGCTCTAGAGATCAAATCTCTTTGATATTAAACTGGCATGATGGAAATGTAACTCAATGAAGCTACACATGATTTAAACCAGAGCATAAGCAAGTCCCAAAGGGTAAGAAAAATAAGAAATAGTTCCAGTTAGTCAAAAATATATTCTCTCCATGGAAAATAGCTTGCTTTTTTTTTTTTTTTTAATTTTATTTCTAATCAGGAACATCCATCCCAGAACTCTGGTTTCTTACACCAAAGGTTACTATTAATGTTAGCAGTTGGCTAGAACTGGTGTTTCTGATCATGGACTGAGTCTTTATTACTTTGCAAAATTCTATGATCCAAAGCCTGTACTATTTAGGCAATACAAATTCACTTTTTTTATCTGAAGTTTTGAAACTCACTGGAGTTTACCTGAATAAAGCTTAAGAACAGACTTCAGGATTGTACTTATTGAATGTGTTCTACGTTTTTTAAAAAAAGCATAGAAAAGTTTCAATGCAAATACGGCTATGAAAAATGTTCTCCAAAAAAACCTTCTCAAAAATTCTTTTCCAGTCCTGACAGTTTACATTTTTAAAAAGCAACTGTAAGTTAAGGAGGCAATCACAATGACAGATTCAAGGCAAATCCTAGGTTTAATATAGCTTTATTGGTACAATTGCTTATGACTTCTATAACAAAGTTGCATTGTCCTGCTAGTCTTCATTATATCCCATAATTGCCAAACTCTACCTCTTTACCATAACACTGTATCACTGATATTTAATCCCTGGATATAGCAATTGTGATGAGAGCAGACAAGTAAGAGCACCAAGCTCCCCTGGCCAGAAACTGCCTGGGCAGAGGGCTAAGCCCTGGCATGTTAAACACTGATGAACAAACCACATAGGTCTGAACGGTTTAAAACTTTTGCTTGCCCTGGAGACAAAAGCGCTGCTAGGCTCCTAACAGCATGTTCTCAGCAACTTACTGGATTTGTTCCAAATTGTTCCAGTTAATCACTGTACGAATCAAATCAGATTTTCTGAAACTGATAGCTGTATGATGGCAATAAACTAAAAGAAACAGTAGAAAAGAGAATAAATAAGTGAGCGCCACTGATGGCCTGTCAAGGTGGACTCCATGCACGCGCTAATCCTTTAGTCCTGCCGTAAGATGTATTTATATACTTATAGTAGAAAAGAGCACAGTGGTAGCTGTATCTGGCTTCCAGAAACACCATTTTGGGCATCCGTCAACTTGCAATAGGGTGTCCTGGGATCTGAAAATGCAATATTATTGCTAACTGGGCATAGTTTCAACATTATTGTATGGGAGCAAGATATGGAACCTTTGAAATGCATTGTTTTCCTGTAAATTACCTCCAAAGACTTTAAATTTATTTTTCTAAGCGACAGTGAATGCCAAAGACCCAGTTTTAGCAGTATCTCTATAGTAACATGCCTGCAGTCAGGTGCAATACGCAAAAACAGTTCTGTGACATAACATATTTTTCTCTCAGATTTCCAAACTCTTATTGTAAGGGTTGACATGAGACAGGTATTATCCACAGTTACATTGTGAATAACTGATTATGTTTTTATCAATGTTCTTTTAAGAAAAGCTAACCATTTTCTGAAAGCATAGTCAAATTCACCTGAGCTGTCCCCTCAAGTTGTGAAAAATAAATGTTTCTCAAAAAGTGTATTCTGTAAAAGATAATAAAGTAGCACTACACAGATGATTTTTTTTATAACCAAACTACTGCCATATTATACTTAAATAATTTTTTATTTTAATCCCAATGCTGGTATACATTCGCTTAGCTGATACACTGATGACTATTACACAATACACTTATGTTCTAGAATTTAAAAGCTACAAGTCTAGGGAGATGAAAGTTTCTTATCATAGATGGACTGCACAGATGGATTTCAACAGAAGTGGAGACTGTAAATATTTTACCAGTTTGGGTTTAATGTTGTCTCTCTTTCCATTCCTAAGTCTACTGTGGGAAAAGTAGGCTACAGCAGCTCAGGAGTGGTACACTCTTCAGACCATACATTACCTTAAAGAAGATCTAAATGGAAGGGCAGAAGGCACTGTGTTGATAACTTCCATCTAGCCTCCAGCACACTGTCAGAACTATGTTTGTTGCAAATCTAGGTCCCCGAGAATAAAATCAGTGATGCACAGAAATAACAACATATAGAGGGATGAAAATGCTAAACATGGAGTTCACAGAGGAATTGCAGTTTTCGTCTAAATTCTGCCTAGAGAAATAAAATCTCACACTTTTTTCAGAATGGACCGTTAGTGGAGCACCACTAGGAGAGGGTTCAATCTGAGTGACTAATACAGCAATCTGGGAAAATGGTTAGCTAGTGAACTGGAGTACAGTTATGATATTGTAGCTGTCTGCTATAGTGGTGGGATGAATACTAGCAGACAATACAAAACTGCAGTCAACATTTGTTTAAGAGGAGATTTTAAAAGTTGAGTATGCAAAAGATAGCTAAAAACCTGTTTTGTGTAGTAATTTAAATGTTTGCTCTACCTCTCAGGAAAATTATCGAGAGATTACTTTAGTTATAGTATTTATAAAGCTTCACAGGGAAAGAAAAACAGTGGAGAAACAGAAGTTCTTTAAAAAAAGTGTAAGAAACAGGAACCAATGGCTGGATGTTAAAATTGGAAAAAATTAAATGGAAATGGTATGAAGCTGTGTCAGGGTAAGTTCAGATTGGATGTTAGGAAAAGGTTCTTCACTGAGAGAATGGTCGGCTCCCCAGGGAAGTGGTCATGGTACCAAGCCTGTCAGAGTTCAAAGAGCATCTGATGATGCTCTTGGTCATATGATTTTTTAGTTAGTCCTGCAAGGAGCAAGGAGTTGGACTTGATGATCCTTATGGGTCCCTTCTAACTCAAGATACTCATGATTCTATGAAATTAGGCAGGTATTTTTTATAAGGATGATTAGATTCTGGAATGAAATGTTGTTGGCAGCGGTATAATCAGTCCTATGTCCCCTGATTTAGATCAGACACATCTGTGAAGAAGTTCTGAATCACATGCAATTAGTCCACAAAAAAATGTCAGCATAAAGACAGAGTTATGCAGTGATTCTGCCAGCTTTAAAAGGCCTGTATTCTTAAAAAATGTTTGACTCACAGTAATGTAATTTTTATATAGTCATGGCTCAGATACTGAACAATTTTTAAAATTTCTTTTCTCAGGTTTATAGATTACATGACTCTTCCCCGGTTTTATTACTTTCTATATCTCAACACAATCAGCAGAAAATTAATCACGTGTGTTCTGGACTGTATTGATTTTGAAATGGTTCAAAATAGCAAGAAAAAAGTATTTTATGATACTGTTTTAAAGGAAATTAATTCTTTCAACCCACATTCTCAGCTACAAAGTTAGTGTGTTTCAATTTTATATGATTGTTATCAGTTGTTTATACAAAGGAAGAACACACAAATGAAATCAGGTAACTTAACAGAAATTTGTGTTATGATTTATTTACGTAAGTTCAACGACATGTTCAATTTTCCAGCAGCTCTGAGCATATGGAAGAACAGTAACCATTTATGCCTTCAAGGGAATAGTCTATGTTAAAAATCACTGAAACCAGGGATTGACCTATCTTGTTTAAGTTAATCCATTTCTCAAAAATGTTAATTTCTTTCAAAACGTGGGGGAGAAGCTGCCAATCCTTCTCATTCTTGCTCTGTAGCTCAGGGGTTAGAATACACAGAGAGTGGTTTAAATCCCTCTTCCACCTCACTGACTGCCACAGCTCCTCGCTCCTGGAAGCTTCCTGAACTACACTACCCATTAATCTGCAGTAACACATTCAGTCCTTTCCACTGAAACTGTTCAAGTCTCTGGGGAAGACCTGAGGATTATCTGACTCAGAGCAAGTACAGAAGACTACAAAAGTCTGACCATCTCCTCTGTTGGTTCATCAGACATACGTGGGTGGATGGGAGGTCCGAGGTATCTGTGTCAGAAACAATTTACTTAAGCCCTGTTCAGAAATTAATTCCTGAAGAGTGCTCTTCTCCAAGACAGTGTGCTAACTGCCACAAAGTTTACTGTTATCTTTTGAGACAAATAACTGTTCTCAAATTTCTCTTGAGTTTTTCACACATTCCACCTAAGGTATACAATGCTACTGTTGATAACAACTCTGTATGTAAGGAGGTAGCCTACCTCATTGACTCAGTAAATATCCAGCTTTATCTCAAAACGTAATTGTTTTGCACTGTTGGGCTCATCAAGACTAAGAGAGAACTAAACGTTGAATTGGGATCCCTAAGCTAAAAAAAAGATCCCTAGCACAGTACCAGGGCTCATGTAAGCAAATAGGAACACAAGGTGAAAACTATGCAACAGGTCTGAGAATGCTATCCTACATTAATGACGTGATTCTGCAATATGATTACATGAGACTAAGACAACTCCAATCTGGTGGAAGAAGAAAGACCTAAAAGAGGAATACTGGCTGTTAGGGGATATAGAAGGGTACCAATTTATCTTTTGTATACGTCCTCCCCACTCTTTTCTGCCCTGATTATAATGGCAAGTAAAGGAATAATTTGCTAGCAGGTTTTCAATTTGGCATCAATACAGTACTTACAGTCCATTCCCATGGGTAGATTCACCTTTCTTTACCCACAACATTAGTATGCATAAGACTGTAATAAAAAGACTAATGTACACTATTATTGTTTTTAAACTAATTATTCCAGAAGGATTAGATCAAATTCTGACTTTTTACAGTTATCTGCATTTGGGCTTGTATATAATACAATCAGAATTTTGCCTCATGTTCAACATGTAACATTGATTTCAACTTGAAAGACCTATTTTTCGCTCATTAAAAAATGAGAGTTCTAAAAATGTGTTTCTGAAGGTAAAAATCTCCCCCTCCCTCCCATTTGAACAGCGATCTATACTGATTAGCATTTGTGCTGTGGTGGTGGGATCTTTAGAGTGCCAGGTCCCTATTATTTTGTCACACAAAAATTATACTTTTCAGCACTACTGTTCTCCTTATAAAACTCTTTATTCTTTCTACTTATTTTTCTTAATAAAATATCAATCCTTTCCTCAGAATTTCTGTTTCTTAGAATATCAATGAAGAGTGTTAAAACTATACAGAAAAGAGAATATGGATTTTTTAAAATTGGCTCTGTTGGTGCTGATGTTCTTGCTACCATTTCTAACTTAGACTGGTTAAATTTCAAGCTGCAGTCTCCACTGAAGTTTTTTTTTTTTTTTAATTTTGTGTTGTTTTTTTAAACTTAAGTATTGTAGAAGCATTATACCAAATCTGGAAATCACCTTGAAGATGATTGGGAAAAGGGTTGCAAAAGAGTTGCCGTACTTTAATAGACTATGGGGAGAGAGAGAGCCTGAAAAAGATAAACTGTAATAGAGAGATGATATAATAGTACATATTTTTCATATAGTCATGATGCGCATGGGATTTTTTCCCCAATATTATAGACCTATGTCAGTTTGTGTTTTATAAAGTATGTGTGCCTAGACACTAATATATACACACTACACTAGACCAACCTTACTTGCACTCAGTAGGCAAAGAAGGTACTTCAAAGTCAGCAGAGTTATATCAGAGATTAATTTGAGCTATATTTTGAGTAGTTATTCATTTTAACTTGACTGTTGAGAGAGAAGATACAGTCACTGATCTGGAAATAAATTAAAAACTAAGGAAAGAAGTCGTCACTCAGAAATGGTTTTAATGGCTGTTCAATTTTCACATAGGTGAAATATTTAAGGAGACTTCAGTGGCACTTAACCAAAATGTTAGACGTTGTGCATTTACCTTTCACAAGTGTAACTTTTACCCTAACCTCCTTTATTTGAAATATAACACATACTGTTTTTCAGAAGCCATGTATGTGTATGTTTGCAGAAAAGAGAGATGCAAAAAGTTAGTTTCTGAAAGAATCGGGGATTGGGCTGATGGAACAAAAACCTAAACCAACAAATTATTTCCCAGGTCTACAAAACTCAGAAGTTAAATATCTGCTTAAAGAAGCCAGAGTTCACCACAACCTGCTCTAAACTCTCCCTTATATTTATTCACAGACTTCATACATTTTTTTTTCCGAAAGGAACACTAATACATATTCCCAAACAATAATTGATTACTAACTGAATGACATCTCCAGTGAATTTCATACCAGATGTCTGCCTGCACACAATGCAACGTAATAACGTCTACCACATTCATCATTTCTACTTAGTTCACCTCAGTCTTTTCAGTGAGTGTCCAACCATGATGCATTTGTACCTAATTACTTTTACACATGCCAGATCATTTTTATTGCAAACTCTGAGGAAGAAGGTCAGTGTCTAATACTCAATTACCAACATACTCTCCAGTGATCAGTGCTGATTATTGACATTTCAGTCCAGGCAACCTCCAGTTTAGAACTGGTCCAAGACTAGTCACAACTAGGTCACAACTGATTATCTCACTAGGAAAGGACACACCATTCTACATAAACTATATGTTCTAAACCACTTGGCTCTGATGTCCCATAACATTACTCAGTTTCTTTTCTATGCTTCAAAGATTTCTCTTAACTTTTAAAGTTCTTTTACCCATTTTCTGTAAAGCTTTTACTATTTTTACCATTATTCATTAAATAGAAACAAGTATGTCTATAAGACTAGTGTGATAAGCACTCACTTTTTCACTGAGCAGATCAATTTATTGAACATTGAGAGTATATCTAGTTTTTTTAATCTTGTAGTATTTGAGTATTCTTACTCAGACCTGATGCTCTATCCTGCCGTTGCTTCACTAGTCATCCATTGTCAATATTTCCCTTTAACTTTTTAATAACAAAGGAAATTATGATAATGGAGAAAAATTCATGTAAACAAAGGACAAAATGCAAAAATTACTATTAATGTTATAGTAATTTTGTGTATATTTTTCTTTACACAGATTTAATTTGTGTTCTTTGAGAAGGTATGGGCACGTACTAATGTGAGTATTTTTTACCATTTCAGTAGAATACTAATACAGATGCTGACATGTATTTTTAAGTATTCAGACAGCATTAACAACGTGTAATTTCTACTGACTAAAGAGCTTTAAAGGCAGTGTTCTTGTGTCCCAGAGGAAGGGAAGATAACATCTTAAATAAAACTTCAAAACCCTTTTTAACTTTATGACTTCAAATGATTAATGTGAGGACTGGTCAGTTGCATCTTTGCTTGAGTGACGACTGAGACCCATGTAGCCTAGAACAATCTTTCTAGCAGAAAACTTCCACATTTAAACAACTGCTTTCAAGAGAATCAGACATTATTTTGCCATACACATACTGCAAGGAAAAAAGTTGCACTCTCTTAAACTTTTTCTAAAGTTAACAATACAAAAAGTAGGATTTCCATTGTCTACTCCTATCCTACATAAGTATATTTAGGAATGGCTGGAGCTAGTATTTTTGAAATACCAGAAACCTGACTAACTCAGCCCAATGCCTGCTAAACACATTGGTATCGTGCACATAGTTCTGACCAGCAAGTCAGCCAAGTGACTAAGATGACTCGTCTTCACTTGTTGTATCCTACTTCTTTAGCAAGCAAAGCTTTTCAGGCAGGAAGCATGTGTTGGAAACAGTGCCTGCCACAAGAGGATCACAGTAGCATTTGAAAACATGCAAGTATTACTTAAATAAAAAATACTAGCAAAAAAAGCAATCAACATGAGAGAAAACTGACTAGGATGAAGCAAAGGAATAAAAATAATAGAAGGGATGAAGGAATGCACAAAAATTAGAGCACAAATGATGTGAAATTGCCAGGTTCTGCAGGTGTTGTCTGTGTGCGATGAAGGGGAAGGGGGAGAGGAGCAGACCAATAGAAGGCAGAGTATATATTTTATATTTTTCACATGTATTAGCTCCTTAGGTTATTTCCTTGTTTTTTTGATTTTTTCAGTTACATTATTTTAAAAGTTTGTTTGTAGTGCTTTGTGTACCTTTGTTTCTGTTAACAAAAAAGTATCTTTCATACACAATAGAAGAAATGTATCAGGAGCAGGATGCTTAGCTGCGAAGCAATATGTTCAAAAAGCCTTTTGAAAACTGACATGGGTACAAAGAAATTAATGTTTTGTTGGCCAGGTCACCTTCTGCCTGCCACTTCTCTTTCTGTTTGCTTCCACTTTGAAACAATCAGCATAATAATAATAATAATAATAAATGCAATCATAAACATACTGAGAGGCTGAAGTTCCGTTTTCTGCATACAGCATATACCTTTATACATCCTTGCTATTTTAGCATGTATTTTACGTAGTGTATTTAGAGTAATCTGAGAAATGGAAGACAAAATGAGATAATAAAATCTGAAGCACAATTACTGAAGTCAGTCTCACCTAGGAAAGATTTTAAGCAACAGCAAATTTATACATATTCACAGCTTTCAAAGTAAGCTGAAACAACTTAGATGCAAGTGTAACTGCGGATAGCTCATGAAAACATCACTTCAGTGCACAACAGTCAGAAAGCAAAGAAGGTGTCAAGTTGTGTAAGAGATGAGAATAATACTAAACACATTAAAATGCCATTATATAAATTAATGAAATTGAAACTCTCTGAAAATTCTGTTCAGCTTGATTACCTGATCTCTAAATGGTAAAAGCAGAAATAGAATAGTTCCAAAGAAGGTCAATGAGTTTGATTAGAGCATGGACAAGGTGCAGGCAGTGCTGCCAGTGTGTGCTGCAGCCCATCTGTGCTCTGCTGCCCATCCCAGAGTAGTGTGGGGGCTGTTGGGGCAGGGCAGGCTGGAAGCACCTGGCTTCTGGCAGCGGGAGAAAGGCTCCTGCTCCATCTGCAGAGCTGCAGCTTCAGGTGTAGTTAGTGTCCTGGACAGTGATGAGAACAAGACCTCTTAGAATTCATCAGGACCAGCTTAGCCCGATCCTTATACCCACACAAGAGGGAAAAGGTGAGTGATGCAGGTGATCGATGAACAGACTAGAAGAGATATTCTGTTGGATCTACTACTCACAAACAAGAACTGCTGGATGATGTAAAGGTCAAGGGCAGCCTTGGCTTCAGTGACCACAAGACTGTAAAGTTTAAGATCCTAAGAGTAGTGAGCAAGATTAACAACAGAATTACAAACTTGGACTTGAAATAGCAGATTTAGATTTACAGAAAGCTGAGCAAGCATTGAAGAAGACTAGCATTGATGAACATGGAGCTCCTGACTTGACCTTGAACACAAAAAGAAAGTATACAGAAGGTGAAAGCAGGGACAGACTACGTGGGAGGAATAAGAAGACACTGCCCACACGTAGGAAAAAGCCAAAGTTCAGGTGGATTTGAAACTACCAACAGAGGTAAAGGGTAATAAGAACGGTTTCTCTAATTTCCTCAGCAGCAAAAGGAAGGCTAAGACGAACGTGGGCCCATTACTCAGTGGGGCAGGAAGTCTAATGACAAGTGATAAGGCTAAGATATTCACTGCCGCCTTTGCCTCAGTTTTCACTGGTAAAGCTTGTTCTCAGGCATCCTGGGTCCTCCAAGTAGAGTCTGTAGGAGTGAAGTAGTACCCACAGTAGAGGAAGAAAGAATTATGGATCACTTAACCCTCTTGAACATATACAAGTCTATGGGATTGAGGTTTATGGAGCTGGTTGTGTCACTGTGAGGCTACTGTCTATTGTCATGGCAATCACTGGAGGTTCCTGATTGCTGGAAGAAGGCAGATGCCCTATCCATCTTCAAAAAGGGCAAGAAGGAGGATTCAGAGACCTATACATTGGTCAGTCTCACCTTATTCCCTGGGAAGGTTATGGAGCAAATCCTCTTAGAAGCTATTTCTTAAAACAAGAGACAAGAAGGTGACTGGGAGCAGTGAGAATGGTTTACTAAGGGCAAATCATGCCTGCCTAACTTCATTGCTTTCTAAGATGAGGTGAATGGCACTGTGGCCAACAAGAGGACAGTGGATGCCATCTACCTTGATTTTTTTATCAAAGCCTTTGATTCAGCCTCCCATAGTCCCTTTATCACTAAATCAGTGAGATATGGGCTGGATAAATAACTAAGGTAGGTGGAAAATTAGCTGGACTGCCAGGCTCAAGAGAGTCATTATCAGTGGTTCAAAGCTCAGATTGCATCCAGTAACTAGCGGCATTTCTCAGGGATGAGTACTGGGACCAGTGCTGTTTACTGTCTTCTTCAACCAGGACAGTGGGATGTCAGGTTTACAGACAACACCAAATCAGGAGAGCAATCAATATGCAGAAGGGTAGGGTTGCCGTTCAGAGAGTCCTTGGAAAATCAGAGAAATGAGCTGACCAGAACCTCATGAAATTCAATAAGAGCAATTGCGAAGTTCTGCATCTGGGTTGGAATAACCCGATGTAATGCATGCAGGGGCTAACTGTGTGGGAAGCAGCTCTTTCTAGAGAAAAGAAGATGGGGTGAGGGGGGTCCTGGTGGACAAGTTGAATGTTGGAGTGTATCGGTAAGAGTTAGCCAGCAGAGACTCGGGGAAGTGATCTTTCCCATCTGTTTGTCACTTGTGAGACAACATCTGGAGTGGTATGTCCAGTCTGGTGCTTCCCAGTACAAAAAGGGTATCAACATACTGGAGTGAGTCCAGCAGAGAACCTCAGTCAGGGGAATATGACATGCAAGGGGAGACTGAGAGAACTGGGTCTGTTCAGCTTGGAAAAGAGAAGGCTGAGAAGGAACCTCATTGTTGTCTACAACTACCTGATAGAAGAATACAGAGAAGATGGAGTTAGGCTCTTCTCAGACGTGCACAGTGATAAGAGGAGAGAGAACAGATGCAAGTTGAAACATTTTACCTTGAGAGTTGGTTAACTACTGGAACAGGTGCCCAGAAAGGCTGTGGAATCTCTGTCTTTGGAGGTGTTCTAGACTTGACTCGACATGCCCCTGAGCAAATTCATCTAATTAGACTTGTTTTGAGCAGGTGGTTGGACTAGATGATCTCTGGAGATTTCTTCTGACCTAAATTATGATTCTATACCTTCCAGAAAGGGTTGTAATCACTGACGTACTACTAATGAGACCAAATCCCAATGTGTAATGAGCTCTACCTTCCCTTTCTCAGTCTTTAAATGTAATAGATGGTAGATATGCAAAAGAAATCTGGCAAGTTACCAAACTATAGTGTACAGACACGGTAGTTTCCAGTTTGCCCAGCTCATAGGTCTTGATAAAAGAGGGCAACAAGAAGTAAATTATGGTCTAGAGACTGAAACAGAATTTCAGTTTCAGTTTGGCTTCCAGCTTTGGTTCTCTGATTGCATCTCATTAGCTGACTAGAGATTATGGACATAATACCTTTAAATACTCCTACATAAGTTTTGTAGCCTATGTGTTTCTTACACTTTGAGCTGTACTTTTTTATTTCCTGCCTTTGCAGTATGAAGTAAATACAATTTGATATACTTATGAAGTTTCAATTTTTTTTTCTTTGTTGTTTTAACCCCATCAACTCTCTACATACACATGGGTCACTTATATATCATAAGTGTGTTAAAGTGCACAGCAAGCTGACAGCTGCCAGAATTACTAAGTAGAGCTTACATTTTCATTTACCGGTAAGTGAACTATTCCATGGGTCTCTTATTAAGGTCAGTCTGATCCAATAACCTACAACTTCCTTGGAGAGAATAACTTCACTATTGCTTTTTATCTTTTAACTGGATATGTACCAAAAGAAAAATCAAGGTGACTGTACATGGTTACAGATTAGGAACAAAACAACCAACAGCAGATATATTATTATGTATGTTTTTGTTAAACTGATATTAAGATTTTTGTTCTTTGGTCTTCTCACAAGCATTATTTAACTTGAATTAATGTTCACCTACATTCATGCAATCCACCTAGAAGATCAGAAGCTGACTGTCTTTTAACCTTTAAAATCCTTGTGGTTTTGTAAAACTGAGTAAGAATATTAAAAGCTCTCCCTTCCTTTCCTAGCCCAAGATGTGCAGGTAAGCACTCAGATCCCACTGGAAAAAATTCTTCATTAAGAAAAATTCAGTCATCAAAGAGTTTTTTCTCTAATTTGCCAGCACTGAAATTGAAAAGTGAAATGACTCTGAACAGAAAAAAATAAGGGAGTGATGGTCATAACTTTTCAATCTCAAAACTGTTTTCCTTCAGTGTTTCCTATTGTGAATACAGTGCTATCTAAAACATTTATAATCTAATTTTAAGTATGTTCATTTATAATAGTTAATAAAAACTACTTAACAACCATTGCTGCATAAAGTCCTCTGGATTCTCTGTACCTTTCTACAGAGCTCAGAGCAATTCCACCCAATGTTATGCTCAACTCCAATTCTGACAGAAATCACATGGAAATTATTTATCCATATGACCCTTGTTTTCAAAACTCATCTGATTAGAGCTAAATTATGTAACACTATATATGATGACTGAAAATTGTTGAGAAAACCACTGTATTAGTTCAATACAGCACAATGAATACAGTTTAGACCACCACCACATGTAGGTAGATTTTAACACATCCATTTAGTTGCGGCACAATTCTTATCCCATTACAGTTCACCAGAACCAGCTAAGAGCTAAGGGAGCTGTTTTGTACCCAGGCAATTCTGAGCTGGTCATGGGAAGGATGCTGTTCTTTCCTTTTCCCTGGCCAATGTGGCAACTACTCACTGCATCCCTTTCCTTAAAGAAGAAATCCCATTCTCACTCCTCCTCCTTCCAAAACATTTCCGCTCCTCAAATTTTAATGCTGATATCTATAGTCCATTGCTGCTTGAGCTCTGTAAGAAATTACTAATTTCAGACACTTTTTTATATGCAACTCCAGGAACATCACATACTGGAAAACATAGTTGTGCTAGAAATACTTCAGTTCAGTAAAATGACTTTTAAAAGTAGCTCCAGTAATCTCTGATGCATCTGCTGCTACCTCCTTTCCTGTACAGCCTAATGTCAGTTTAGAGACCTGCCTTTCCCCATCCCATCACCTGCTGAAGATCTGAGCAGGCAGACCCACAGCTCCTTGTATGAGAGGGAAAAACTTCTGTTAGCCCCAGTCTCCTGTACTCCTGGGCTGCACCTTCAAATCTAGTCAATATTTGGTTGGAAGCCTATCTGCTCTAGAGGGTTATGTTTCACAGGGAAGTCGAACATGAAACAACACAACACCGTGCTTCCTAGTGACTCCCAAATTGTCTTTCATCCCTGTAGAAGCAATCTTTAGGGGATACATGTACATTGCCTGGACTTCAAAAGCCAGCACTGTTTCCCATCGGGGGAGTCTCTCAGCATCGTTTGCCATCTTCAGACACAGAACCTTTAGATTAGCAATGGGTCGCACCTCACTGCTTTGGATGGTGTATGAGAAAAGAATGGAATTTAGAAAGAATATTCTTGCACACTGTACAAATCAGATCACTGGGCCACAACTTTCAATCAGAGGGGGAAGTTCAATCTTTGAAGTTATGAGTTAAAGTAAATAAATCGGACTGGATTTTCTACTGTAAACCAGTCCAATCTGTTAAAAAATGGTCACAGGCATTTCACATGTTATTACCTGTACTGGTCTACATGTGACAATCCCCTAAACTGAGCTTATCATCTGATTTTCTGGTCTGATGTTTTTAATCTCCTAATATTTTATGGCACTAATACATGAAAATATATCTGAAAACAGGGACAGCCATGGGATAAATGGTCACTTAGTATAATTAAGTGAATTACATATCATTTATAATGATACACAATTCATTCAGAGCCATTTATGCTGTCCTTTAGGTAGTATTTGATACACAGAACAATACCTTATTACTGAGCTTTTCAGTTGTCATATCCTTATGCTCCTGCTGTTAGGTCAACTTATGTCAAATGGCAAAGTGTGAAAGCCCCTTTCTATATGTAGGATGGTAACCCAAATAATTCAATGCAGTGACAGGTCAAAAAAAAAAAAAGAAACAGTACAGACTCAGAGAAGGAGAAGCTGAGAAATATACAGTAATAGTATGAGCACAAAAAAATATATTCCAATAATTATTTGTAGCAAATGTAGCAATAAACAAGTACAAAAATCAAGGGATTCTAAATTAATTTGTGCTTTATTGCTGATGACCATGAATATTTTCTCTGCTGAGAAAGTCCCTTAGTCCCTTTCTAAATTAAGTTTATACATGTATGAAAATATAATCTAACTTTTTTAGAGTACTAAGTATGGCAAATCCACCATGGAATTAAGTAGTATTATTACTGTTCTAAAACAATATTACAAATGCCTTTGCTTTCTTTACTGACCAGCAGGTTTACAGGAATTTTCTAACTGAACACATTGTAGCAGAAACAAAAAGATGCCCATTTCAGTTTTTCTTGGTAATTCCACATTACCAAGAGCTTGACAGGAGGAATAACCCATGAATAATTAGTAAGTTCTTTTAGAGCATCAACATTTCTATCATGTTATTCATTTAAGAACATTTTGATTCCTGAAAAGAGGGAATAGAAAAATAAGAACAAGTCAACATTACGGTTTAGTTTGATATACAAGCATATTACTCTGGTTTAATCCTTCATCTTAACAGCATACCAATTCCATTTCTATGCTTCTATTTCTTTACTTTCCTGATATTAATTTTGTGTCTAAGCCCCTAAATGTCCTTAAATTCATCAACCTTTTAAAATCAGTAGCTGGAAAAAGACATTCAGCAGTAGGAGTTTAAAAAAAAAAAAAAAGATTCATGGAACGAAATATATTTTTGAAAATTAGATATTCCTTCAGATGGTGGTATCTGACAGTTAAGAGTAAGTCTAAATATTGATCTGTGTTAGGCTGCTTTTAGAGAGGTCACAATTTCAAAGTTATTTTTCCACATTTCCTATGATGGTCCCATTGCAGCTGAACAAAATCCATTTTCATTAAGGACATTGCACTTGATTTGGTGTTTTAAATTCATTACAATTTATCACCAACATTTCCCTCCAACTTAAATGGACTTTCTCAGCAGGACATCCTACCCAAATCATACCGTGCTAGAGTACTGTGTCTGAGCAATCACTGTGTCTCCTAAATCACTCAATAAAATTAAACTGGGAATAATCTGACCCGTTCCATATATTTAGAGGAAAGAGCACCGCAGTGCTAAAAGTTCCCAAAGTAACCAGAACAACACTCTATCTTATTCTTGCCCCAATTATTTTCTAAGGTAGACATATCTGCGTGTTTAAAAAAAAAAACAAACAAACAATATTTTTTGTTTTGGGAATGAAGTTCTTCCTTAAAATATCAAATACCAAAGCAAGCATCCCACTAATCCTCAGACAGTTACAAGAGAAAGAAACACTTGCTTATGCTTGTGTCACTAGTTCTCAAAAAAAGCTGAGGGGTGTAGTAATCCACTGAAAAATCAGGTCAGCATATTTCTTAATTTAGTATGACGAGATAACAGTATATTAGAGACATCTAATATAACATCTAACTGAGGTTTGCTTAAGAAGGAAACTTTAAATGAAAGAAAAAGTAGGAATCAAAGTGGCAAGGTGAAAGCTGCAGAGATAAGAGTACACAGAAGTATATCCATAACAAATAATTTTAATATGAAGTGATATTCTAAACAGAATCAAAATCAAGTTAATATTTTTTGCAAAGCAATAAACTTTTTATTGTTATTAATTTCTGCTGCTAGTAGAGAAACAGAATCATAGAATACTCAAGCCAATTAAAATAAATTGTAATTCCTTTCATAATTTTTCTGATGTTTGAAGAAAATAACAGTGATTTCTCCCTCTGGAAATTCTAATCATCCCAAATGCTCCATTTCTGTTGAGCTTGGTGATGGTCAAACTCTACACTAATAAACAGGAAAAACACATGCAAGGACACAGCATCACTGATATAAATGTAATTAGTAATAATGTTACTGAGTGTGAAAGCAATCAAACGTATTAGGTAAAGTCCATTGTAAAACGCAGATTATACAAAAGAGCAATGGTCTATAAGGGTATGTCACAACTGACTATTATGTTTATTTGGCATATGAAGAAGCTAAGTTCTCCATCTCTGACTAATGCCTAGAAGAAAAAGTTCATTTCAATTTCAAATACCTTTAAGCGCTCCCTGGAAATTTTAATTCCCATCTGGCTATGTCTCAGTCAGATAATTCTGCAAGACGTGACAATTTGGGCAATGAGGGAGAAGGAAGCAGCTAGCGATACTGACAGTGAGCAAGGCCAACAGACATCTTTCTTTTCTTATCATAATCATTCAATCCCAGCTGGCTTATTTCTCTGTTCTTGTTCACCCATTTAATATTACTTATCTGTTATGTTTGGTATCTTTTGTGTTATTTTGACATCACTACTCTCATCTTGTGTTTTATTTTCCAGTCTCTTGAACATCCTTTTAGGCTGTTCCAAGGAGTTCTTAATTTACCCTCCCTCATTTCTAGATCTGTTTGAATGGTTAATGCATTTGTCATGTAATCATTTTTTGTGGTTTGGTTTTCTGTGGTTTTCTTACTGTACTGAATTTTTTCATTCTGGACAGTATTTGAGATAACATTTATAGAACAAGTAAAGTAACCAAATCTGCTTTGCACTGTAATTTTAGTCAAGTTAAGTGTAAAATTACATCTAGAGTAAAGCCAAAGGGGGGGAATGAAGATACTGGGTTTCAGAATAACAGAGTTTAGGGGAAAAAAATTCAGCAGGTTGAGTGCAATCGAGTGTAATAAAATAGCAGAGAGCAAACAGCAGAGAGAAACTGAAATGTGTGTAATGAGATTAAAGTGTGCCCAAAGGATATGGAATGCATAACATACAGCAATAAAACGAGGAGTTTAAAAAGCCAATATGGCCAAAGGAGGGAAGATAGGGAAAAAAAACCCACACAGTAAGAAATAGCACTACAGCTGGAGCCTCAGTGAAATTAGATATGAATTGTGTGGTCATCTTGACCCACGGGTTTTGATAATATTTAAAACACCAAGTACAGAGAAAGATTTGAAGGAATACAATGAGAAGCTGTGAATATTAGAACTAATTAAAAAACAACCCTGCAGTGTAAGACAGCTGTACAGAAAATAGAATAAGCCAAACTATTTCAAGGGACTGATGCAAGAAATTGGGAGGACCTTTATTTTTCCTGCCTACCCATATTCCTATTGTCCATTGAAACAACTGGAGCTGAGAAATTACAGAGACCTTCAGGCTAAAGGCATACAATGCAGAAGGTCTTGGTTTTGAATTAGAATTGAAAAAGAAAAAACTGATTCTGTGAAAAATGGTAATTTCTGACATTTAAAAAATACATTTTTAAAAAATTCTGATTTAGAGTGAGGTAGGTAAGCACAAATTTTGAGTGTATTTTTATAAGAGGGAAAATCCCAGTTAGGATATTTCATTTTAACTTTGTAGATTTAAAGAAGTGAGAAAGTTCAAATATTTCATTCATTCTTTGAACAAACAGGAAATGATTTGATTTTAATTTCCTCAACATCAATCATTACTTTCTCCATAATAACCCATGGCACTGTGGAGAAAGTTATACGTTTCATCTGCACCACCCAATGGGCCAGTTCTTTTGTAAGTATTATGTGGATGAGGAAAGTTGTTGAGGGAAGCAATTTTCTTCTTTTATGGGAGCTACAGTATTCAGGAAGACCAGCAAATATCATAGCAAATCTTAATCTCCACCAACTCTTACAGAGACTGACAGTTCAAATAAGTTTTGAAACCACATTTTCCCAGACCTTACAAATATGTTTTCCTAAGGAATTATTTTTATTTGGGCAAAAGCTAGCAGAAATCAGCACAATTTATTTTTATTTCACTTACGGAAAGTCAAAGATTTTTCAGGGAAAAAAGTAAGAATTTTGATTTTGTTGAAGTGCATTTTCTGGTATAAATCAATTCTGAAACATTAACTTCACAAATACTATCACAATTAAAAAAAAACAAACCACAAAAAAACCAACGTCTATTTTCCATCTGAAAACTACAAAGAACAATCTGTCCATTACACTATCATTGCCTTCCTCTCCATTTCTTTTTCTCCCCTCCCCTTTACTCTGTCTGCATTTAAGTCCAAGTTCTTCTACTACATGAGCGACCCACACAGATATTCTCACCACACAAATTAAAGGCCTATTTTTGCTACCACTTGAGCCAGTAGTCTTTATAAATAAGGGAGCTGGGTTCCTGCAAAAGGTAGTTCAGAAAATGTAAGTTGTGATCCTTCTGTGAATCACCTTCTAAGAACCTTACTGTTTATGAGTCTAGAGGGAGCCTAAGGAGACTAGCTGAATAAGTCAGGTTCATGAAGTTGAGCAGGTTGACAATGTTTTATTTTCCTTGTGCAGCCACCCCTCAGAATAGCAGCTTTTCAGTAAATTCC
Source organism: Pygoscelis adeliae (assembly GCF_000699105.1). Classification (NCBI taxonomy): domain Eukaryota; kingdom Metazoa; phylum Chordata; class Aves; order Sphenisciformes; family Spheniscidae; genus Pygoscelis; species Pygoscelis adeliae. The sequence goes on from NW_008825428.1 coordinate 7,392,205, forward strand.
AGGGACAAATATTTTATGCTAGAAGAGATACACCGAGTTACTAATTTAGCTGTGAGTACTGTATAAAAACAGGTTTAGACATGATTTAGTAATTTGTTTCAAATAATAAAACAAGAACTTTTCAGACAGAATAATAACAATCAAGCACTGAATCAAGCAATTGATATTAAAAAAAAGCTTGCTTTTAGCAAGGATTCTGACTCATACAGGTTTTCCTGACTGACCACTGACAGAATAAGACTACTGAGCTAACTGACCTAATAGGGAAGCTAAGAAGGAAAAACACACAACAAAATCGGAGCACGAGAAACAAACAGCTAAATAGTTTGAGAGAGTTACAGTTCATGTGTCATTTAGATGTACCATCTGTTTCTGGAGATAATTTATCACTGTTGCAATCAGCAAGAAACTTTACAAGTAGATCTATACCTCTCCAAAGTCATAAAACAATACTTTCGAGGTTCTTGTACAGTAAAACAACACAGACAATTGCATAGTTCTTGGCACTGTAGTACAGCTGGCTAGAATGGCAACTGGCCCTTCACTACCTAGAACTACCATCCAGAATACCTCAGAGGTAATTCCACAAAATAAATAATGAAAATTTCCCCATGGGGAAAAAATAGGGATTTCTTGCAATTAAAAAAAAAAAAAAAGAAATATGATTTTAGCAATACAGATCTGGGAAGGAGGGCAGCTGACAAAGAGAAAACAAGCTAAACTAAATTTTTAAACCTTGGATTCAAACAAGTTTTATTTTAGGTGTACTACTAATTCTCAAGTTTATGCCTGTTACTTATCATTACTCAAATGAAACTATTTTCAAAGTGAGCCTGATTGAAGACTGGATTTCAAAGTTAGCTCATCATTTAAGATACTCGTATTAGAGTTTCACACTGAAGAAATATTTGCTTCAAGTAAAAAAAAGAAGACAGTTGAAAAACATTAAAAACGTTGCTTTGTGATTGGTCATTTCCCCCCTGTATTAACAACATGATGAAATGTAAAAATAGATTAAATACAGCAGAGTGATGATTTTAAATCATAAGAACGGATGAACATTCATATCAACAATTGTTCTTTTCCAGGTAATTGTCTATCCCAATTAAATCTCTTGATTAATTCTTAGACTTCTCTTTCCATGTAAGAAGTTTATCACCTTCAAAAACATGGAAGGACAGACAATCCCCATGACTTTGTAAGAATCTGTTTTCGTTATTTTTTTCTCTTGGCATAAGTATCCTGGGTTGTGTCCTGTTGCACTTGTTTAAAGCTTAATATTTCTTTATCTAAGTGCTTGATATTTAGAAAAAAACTTAGTTCACTGAACACAGTTTTAAAGGCCTTTTACTGGGCAAATTGCTTAGCACTAAAGAGCCTTCAGCATGAACACAAGACAAGCATAGCTGTCCCCTTTTTCCTATAGGCTCATGGCATTTTAAAAGTTGTTTTTTATCTTCAGTAGCAAGAGTATATATACTCCATTCATATATACATGAATCCTAGAATGTTTGCATTATGACTAGTACATCCCTTGCTGTCATGATCTCTTGGAAAAGTCTAGGAAAAAGCTAGCCTAAAGACTTTCTATACTTTTCCTTCTGGATGTTTTAAGAATACTTTACATACTTTATAGTTTGTGTCCAGTAAAAATAGTCCTCTTAATACTGGACAGATACACCACGTCTTTCGTTCCAAAAATCCAATCCTTTAAACTCACATTCTCATTCCAGTTCTGGCTTGAGGAGCCATCCTTATATACTTCTCAGAATAATTCCCTAAGGAGCATGCTTTCCACTGCAGTATTTAAATAATTCTTTTTAGCATTAAACTCTAAGACTATATTTATTGTCCTGGTTTTGGCAGGGATAGAGTTAATTTCCTTCCTAGTAGCTGGTACAGTGCTGTGTTTTGGATTTAGGGTGAGAACAATGTTGATAACACACCAATGTTTTAGTTGTTGCTAAGCAGTGCTTACACTAGTCAAGGACTTTTCAGCTTCCCATGCTCTACCGACTGAGAAGGCTGGAGGTGCACAAGAAGCTGGGAGGGGGCACAGCCAAACTGGCCAAAGGAACATTCCATACCATGTGACGTCATGCTCAGTA
>NW_008825428.1:7394488-7404486 GCF_000699105.1 Pygoscelis adeliae
TTTACCTTTCCGATTCTCTCCCCCATCCCACTGGGGGGGGGAGTGAGAGAGTGGCTGTGTGGGGCTTAGTTGCCTGCTAAGGTTAAACCACGACAATTGTCCTCTGAAAAAGTTGTAAACCAAACACTTTCCCAAAGTCTGTTTTGTTTTTACAGCAGAATGACTTCCCACTATAAATGTAAAACTTTTCCTATTGACAAATATCCACAAGCATGTTGGAAAAATTAGCAATAGACAAATACGGATGTATAGTGCATACAGTTATTATTTTGATGTCAAAAGAAGAGATACACCTTTTTTACTTAGTTTAAGAAGTAGAGTCCAATTCTTTTCTCAGTACATAAATATAAAGTTATATGCAATTCCACACCAAAGTGAATAGCTGTAGGTCAGGACTCTTGAATCCTTTACTATTTAATCTATGAGAATTTAATACCTTATTGTGTTTAAAGACTCTCAGCTCTCTTTTTACAATGTTTTGAGAGTGGTTGTTTAATACGTTTATTCAGGTTAATAATGAGTCAAATCAAATATTTTTTTCCATGCTTACATATGTTAAACTGAAAATATCCCATATATTCATATTTCAGTTACCACTATTTGCCTTAGTAAAATTTGTTCATTGAACAGACTTTTGAGCCATTGCTTTTTATCTTCTGACAATAAAGCATGTTATGTTTTTATGTAGCATTCATAATGTACACTACAGCAAAAACATTTTATAAAGAGTTTTACAGAGTAAAGGGGGGGAGGGGAAATCTTTTATAAGGCATATTTGGCATTATAGTCTTGAAGATACTGCACATTGCCTCTCAAGATTTGTATGCCGTTATAGTCAATGAGCCGAAATCAGAAGTGGTATTGATATGACTTCAGTTGATAAACTGTATTTATTAATTTTGAAGATATTTGTATCTGTAGATTTGGTGTATATATTTTTTATATTTTTATGTATATATAAATAAAATATATATTAAATAAATTTTATTTATATATTAAATTTTATATCTACATAAAAGTAATTTTCACTGACAAGCATCTTACTGGCGAGAACTGTATTTTTATATCAACACTATTCCACATAATGACAAGCATAAATGGTTATAATGCCATATGTTGCATATAGTAAGAGTAGCTTTTGACCACTAAATAAGGACTAAAGTTTCTGCTCAATGTTAAGCCAAGGAGCACATGAAATCCATTTGTAATATATTACAAGGCAGCTAGAGCACTACCTATATTTTCCAAACAGCATAATTCTCCCCTCATTTTAACAGAAGTGTTCTTAAAAATCTTGCACACTATTATCATCAGTTTTCTGGTTGATATAAAATTCCAACTTGCACATGCTTGCATACTTCAGTCTCTTATGAATGCATACGAGCTCTTTGATTTGACAGTAACGAACAGGGTTGGATTTCAGAAACTTCAAAAGTACTTTGGTTGTAGGACAACAAATAAATGTCCAAATTCCTTTTGTCCAGACATTAACAAAAAACATTAAAAGAAGACTGTCCTTGAACCTGGCATAGAAAGTTCAGATCACAAGTGTTGGACTCCATCTGAATATGCAATGCACTCTGGAATAGAGAGTCTTTGGCTGACTGAAATCCATTTCACCCTTTGTGGTGCAGAAAAGCTGTCAAACATTATCAATTAAACTGTTAACATATTTAGGGACAAGACCCCAAACTGACCAGATGTTTGAGGTAGATGATTTTCATTACAGTGAGCACCCCAAAAAGACAGGGTCCTTCAATGAGGAAAAACTCAACTTCTATCACACTACAAAACTCCTCGCATCTGAAAAAAAAATTCTTTTTGAAAAGTAACTAGAAAGGACAGTACAGAAAAAACAGGTCTTTAAAAACATCTCTCTCCTTCTCCCCTTCCCCCTCCCTCTCACTAATATCCTAAAAAATCCCAGAAGAGTCTATTACTTCATTAACCTTAGGTCAGAACTGGGCCTGAGTTCTAGCTTTCTGTTCTGTTGGATAAAGCAAGCTATTGCCAAGTCCAATGCAGAGCACGAGGATAATTGTCTTCAGCTATGATTAGGACAGATTTATCCACTATATGTTTTGCATATAGTTCAGTACTCAAAAACTATAAATGCCTTTTTCCTCATAACTTGATTTGAGAAGATTATTTTCTTCATAATGGTTTTTCACTTGCTTCAAGGAGAAGAATTCCTACAAGGGGAATTTTCTCATATTACTTGTGGCTGTTACCCGAGTTCCTCTCCAACCTCCTCATTTCTCAACTAACCATCTTTTTAGACATTTGGGCATAGATTTCTATGGAGCAGAATAACTGAAAATGACCAAATGCTTTGTTTTCCTCCTTTTATGCTGCCAGGTAGGTCATCAGACCAGCAAGCTGAACAGTACTGTTTTTCTTACCTCCCAGAGACCAGTGTTATTTTCTTTATTTAGTTCTTCAACTATTTGATCATCTGTGATTTTGTATCAAAAAGGAGCATAGACAGTTTGAGCTGAGAATTGTCCAATTTAAAGGAAGAATGAGAAGCCAGATAGCTAAGTGATAAATGCATCGCTTACTTATTGCACACTGGCAGATAGCATTCAGAGTACAATTTACCATAGCAAAAGGCACCAACGAGCAAAGATTCAAATGTCAGTCTCTTACCTAAAATGCCCATACTAACCCAATTATTTAATACTAACCCAATATAAAACATGTTATTGTAGTGAACAAAATAGAGCATTGTAAATCAAATACATGAGTAATAATAAGAATAAGCAGTTACCATAACCACTGCCTCTTTTAAGTAAGTAACATCAATGGTTAGATTATCTTTCAGTCCTTATCCTTGTACATACCTGTCTATCATTAATGGAAGTACAGACACTTTTTAACACTGAGGATCCAACTTTTGATCTGACTCAGTGGCTGCCCCTTCATTTACAGCATCAGGATACAGTGGGAACCTTCCACTCTCTTGGAGGCAGTTATAGTCTGCGAGTGTTTTTGCCTTTAAAACCCATAGGTTATTTTCATACATCCAGAAACTTTCCCATTAAACATACTGAGGCATTTCTAACAGTAGTAAGTCTGTGGAGGTTCACCATCCTACAAGTTTCTGGCTGCATTCAGAACTGGAACAAAACTGCATCACCGAGAGTGCTGACCAAACCATTCATCAGTTTGTGTCCTAAGGTGACACCAGATGGCTATTTGAATATTCTGAAATTATGCTAAGTATACATATTTTCCTTGAGTATTTGGGAGTAACTTTACTAACTTTTCCTTCACATAAATCTTTAGAGACACAGTGCTTACTACATGGAATGCAGGTATGCATCGTGCAAGTAAGAGCAGTGGTAGCAGAATTATAAACAAAGTCAATACAATGACTTCTAATTTTTGTTTTGACAGTTCTCAGAAAAGGCACTTATATAGAAAGGTAAGCACCTATTTAACCATTAAAAACTTTACGTCTGAACTAAGCTTTGGCAAATCATAAAGCATATTTTGGCTCAAACTACATACCAGAGAAAGGGGGTCAGCTAACAAAGTCCAGAATATAGCTCTTGTTTAGTTGCACCTCAGTCTGAAGGACTAAGTGACTGCTGGAGACTTAAGCCTTCTGCGCCAAATATTTCTGTGAAAGTCAGTATTCTTAAAGCACATAAGAAAATGACAGTAGGTTTTGAAGGTTTCTCCAGAAGTTCTTTAGAAAGAGGAATAAAACAAAAATTCTCTGTTTTCTGTGAATGTTCGATTTTATTTTGTTATCAGCACAGGATGATATTATTCAAGGTTAAATATATCTCTACTCCATGACTCGCCCAGGATCTGGGAGCTGTCAGAGCTGCCCAGGTTTTTACTCTGATGGAGATCCTAGACATACTGAAGGCAATGGGAGAAATATGCCCAAAGCACAGACTTCATTGTTCAGTCACATTATTCCCTTACTACTCTTTCATTAGTTCAGTGATACTCTGGTATAGAATGAAATATACTCAGAAGTCACTCTCACTATTATTTTATAAATTTAAAAGTCATGACTGTTACTGTGACCCTTTCCCCCTAAAAAGGGCTATGGTGTTCTGCTCTCACAATCTAAAAACTTTTTGGAAACAAGACCTATTAAAAAAAAAATGTCCAAAAATTTCTTCTTAATAAAGAAAATTATGATGAAAACAAAAAACAAGGGTTGATGCCATAGTGACTAAGTAACCTTTAGGATTTTTAGTACTGTCAAGTCACATATGTTCTTTTCCATTTCACTCAATTCTGCTTCTATCTGAGTTGACCGAGCTTCACTTCTGCATCTGCCAGAGGTATTGCTATTGCAAGCTTATCTAGAAGGTATTCTGCCATATTCTAGTTGCCTGTCTTACACATTGAATTCGTGTTGCCTTAAGCAGAATACAAAGCTGATCACTGGCAAAGAAAAAAAAATCAAACCTTTTAACTTTGATCCTCAGTTACTAGTATCACAACCTCAACCTTTGGTTCTGTGTTCTCCAACTTAAAGACCAAACTACGCTGATGTCCATACGCTTGTATAAGTTCTGCACAAGAACCTGGAAGCATTGAGAGATACAAGAGAAAGCCTGTGAGACAGGGAATTATATTGCTTCCATTTTATCCACAAACAAGAGATTCATCACCCAAGATTTATGCTGTTTGACTAAGGTCTGATAGCAGGTGTGAGGCAAATGTGAAAATAGGCACTAGAAGTCCAAAATTATTCTCTTCCAATAATTATTTTGTTGCAGCTTAATTTATTGCCTGAAAATGTTCATGCTAGAAAGGAGCATGAACCAAAACCTGAGCTCAAACCCTCTTAAAGAACTCACTGAAGAACTCATGACTTTGTCCTCATTACCTAATTAATTATCCTCAAAGGGGAGTGGCAAGTCATATCCTAGTTTAGATCCAGTTTATTTCATTTTTGTAAGCAACTTTTTTCAGAGAAGATGTCAGACTGCAAGAAGCAGCATGTATTTGATTATTATTTATTCCTCACTAATTCACAACACTGTCAATTCTTCGTTCAAGTCTCTCCTCCCCTTTCCTTCTGACTCCACAGATAACTTGTTACATTCAGTTTTGATGACAGCATATGACCCATTATCCAACACGTACACTGGGACATTAAAAAGAAAGCAACAATGTTTGATGGCAATACATCAACCAGAGTACATTTCTGCTGTCTGTTAAGCAAATGACAAGGGAATAGAACTTCCAAGTCTTTTGCAAAACTCTAACTAAAATATTTATTTCTTAATTACAAAAGAAAAAGAAGCTAGAACAAAGGCCCATTGTGGTTGAAAGGACTTTTCTCCTTATTCCATAATTAAGAAATTAATGAAACATAGATAAATTAGGGTGTATGAAGGAGGAGGAAGGCAAAATTTGAGCAAAGATAAGAAACAGAAGGGGGAGATGGAGGGTGTTTTGCATGGCATCTGGCTGGCATCAAGAAGGATGTTCAAATACTAAAGTTGTCTGGTTTACTTCATGCACATGCCTCAGAGCTATAAGTCACCTTTGCAATGAATCCAGTCGTTTGAAAGTTGATCACAATAATCTCTTCTACTTTCAAAGTTTCCTTTTATATATCTCACACAACATTTTTTTTCAAGGACCCACTTTTATTACTAAATTCTCAGTTTTCTTGAATTACTCAAATTCCTCTAGCTAACTCTCTGGAAAGAAAACATAATGTTTTCTTAAGAGAGTCATCCCATTTGATTTATATAAATTTTTAAAAATAATTTTCCCATTTATTCATAAGCAAATTTAAGCCTAAGAAATGTAATGAATTTGAATGGTAGGAAAAATCTTGTTTTGTTTACAACAAATGTGAAGATGACCCTGAAATTGTGTGCTACTTCATGCTAAGGTTACCTAACCTTCCATGTCAACCATGTCTACTATATCAGAAAATTTTATTTTTCTAAGACCCAGCTTGCACAGTTTCCTAGATCCTTCTGGTGAATACTGAGGGCTTGAACAATAGTATATACATTGCAAAAGCCAACACAGTTCATGGAGTTTCTCCCAGCCTTCATATCCAGGGAAGATTCCTAAAATTCTACAAACCCAATTCTGGACAGACCAAGATAGTCAGTTGCATAAATATAGTAGTCTAGTAGTATTTGAGATGCCTGGGTGTATCTGAAACATCTGTATGTAGCTGGAAGATCAAACACAGAGTCTGTGGAAAACTCATCCTGAAGTAGTAGCAGGAGGTGAGGTCATCTCATACAGCTAGACAGCTATAATGGGAACTGATATACTTAGCACACAGAGAAATACGCTGCGTGCCTGTGTGTAGAGAGCTAATTTTAGGTGTCTTAATCCCAAACACCCAATGAAGAGGTGGCCAAGAGATTTATTGGATAAATAAATTAATAAAAATAAAGAGGTTCACCAGCTGAGTCCAGAACAATAATTTGTAAGTTCAACAGGGAAGTATCAGATTTAGAAATACATCTTGGTCTTACAGTTCATATGAGAACCCTTATGATCTGTGAAGTAGTTCAACAGTAGCTGGAACAAGACTGCTGCTATCACTGAGGACAGACTGAAGAGGACATGAACAGCAGTATGCAAGACCATTAGCAAAAAATAAACTAAAAAGGCAAGACACGCACATGGAGTGTTTGGAACTTGTTCAATATCACAACAGCTCGGTAACAGATTGGAAGCTGTGAAAAGATGAAATCCTGTTGGAGCATCAGGAAAGCATTGGGAAGAAGCATGGAATGCGTTAAATTAGTACTGATATGCTTTCTTGTTTCTGAGGAAAAAGGAGGTGTGGTGTTCTTTTAAGACTAGTTGTTCAAAAGTCCATAAGAGGTTAGTTTTGTATAATTCGCCAGAAGAATGACAGGTGAAGCATTTTTAACATGTACAAGGAAATGTACTTTGGAAGGAACAATTTAACCTACTTGTACACAGACAGGTTGATAACTAATTCAGAGCCGTTTCACAAGGGAGATTCAAATGTCTATGTGGACACTACGAAGTGGTTGCTTAGCCTGAATAGACTGAAATAAGTCTTGAGAACAACACAGAAAGTTATCAAAACATCTGAAATAGACATCCCAACAGAAGCTACCCTACTAACTCACTTTCTTATTACCTGAGTAAGTTCATGCTAGTTTGCATCACGAAGAAAAAACCCTACTCCCAGACTCAATGTTGAAATTGCACAGTCCTTTATCTGTATGTTGGAGAACAGTTTTTGCCACTGCAGGTGCAACTTGTTTTCTGTCCATCTGACAGGAAGGAAAGGATTAAGTCTACCCAAATCACAATTCTGTCTCATGTCTCTATGGACTATTTTTCTTTGTTTTTGAGTGAAAGCATAGCACCAAAGTAGACAACATTACTGTACATTGGAGTTTGTGGCAATGTGATTTTTCTACTGGCCAGTGTGAGCAACCCTGTCGAGAAACAAGGTTTTGAAAGAATCACTGGAATGATTTCTCTTTTTTGTTTTATGATTTATGGGGAAAGTTAAATTGTCTTGTGACTAGGAACTAAACAACTGTGAATTTGCTAGGCATACAACAATTTAGTTTACATAATTTTGTTTAGTTTAAAATGGCTATCTTGTGCTAAACCAGGGTTGGGTTTACCATTCCATCAGGCTTACCACAGAATACAAAGATGACTTCTGGACTGGAAGACAAAGGGGAAGGAGAGATGTGATATTTTCATTTGTCTGGAGCCATGCAATCATGTTCAGTTATAAATTTGTTGTCAGTTCCCCTGATCAATAACTATTAGCAATAAGCACCATTAATCACCAGCTTGACACTGATGAATGGTATAACCAAGAATGGCAGAAATCTCCTGATAATGGCATCTAGGCTTAAAGAAGTCATCCATCCTCCTCCTTCTTTCTCCCATCCTTTACCCCAAGGAAATATTGCTCTAAACGAGTACCACTCCCTTTTTACCTGTCTCAAGTTATGTTTAGTACTAACTTTGCTTTAGCGCTGTCTTGCGCACATGCATCTTCCTATGCAACTAATTAATCCATCCTTCTATAGCAATTTCCAAAACATAAGCCAGAGTTTTAAGTATATAAGTACTTCTGTTTTCCTACAAAGAATTTCAGAAGCTAGAAACAAGAAGAGAAACCTTCTTCATACAGCAAAGTTAGCTTTCCATGGACAAACAGCCAAGCAATCTTCAAGGCTAGCTGTCGAACAATTTATTTTATTAGTTGCTGGGAAGAGTCTTAGATTTCTGTACATATATATATATCTGCCTGCACATTTATTTTATCTATTTATTTAAGTTCGAATAGCTTTGATGTTAGGTTCTCAAATCCACATGAGCAACATTGTTCACTGCTGGTAGCATTAACTTGTGCCAGTATGACTGAGACAGCAGAGTTAGGCGTGCACATTTATGCAATAATGATGGTATCTATTTATCTACCACATTGTAAAATACAGACTTTTGTTGAAGTCCTCTTCAGTTTCAAAGCTAATACATTTATTCTTAGCTCTCATCCCTCTGGATTTTACAAAGTTGCTTCACAGAAAGAATTAAAGTGCCCTGACAGTGGAAAATTATAATTCTGTACAATTTCACCTAGAACAAAACTTAAAATTTTCTTTCATTTATTCAAATGGTTGTAAGCCACGAATTAAATAATACCGTATTTTCATGGGATTTACAGAATTTGATGATAATCTCTGGTTTTGTTTGAACACAGGCATATTTTTCTATTAAAATGCAATTTGGTGCAAACAAATGTCTTCTGTAGCTTAAAGATTCAGGTCAGGTCTCTATAAAACAGAAGACCCTAACCCTATCTGTGAAAAAATATTAACATGGAACACACTATTTTGCTCTCACTATGGTTTGGGATTTTTTCTTCTTATTTGATCTCAATAGCATTCTTTTTAAAAAGCGTAGAATCACTTTTAGATTATTTTTTATGAAGTTAGTTAAAAATAAAAAGCGGCAAAAGACATTGATGTACAAACATAGAATTTTCTTCAACTCCAATGGATTGGGAAACGCTATTCTCCAGATCATGCCTTGCAAGGAAAACAAAACACAAACACGTTGCATTACTTTGGGACAAAGTAATACTACAAATGTTTTAAGGGAACAGTAGCTGTATCCTTTCACTGTTCACTTCCTAAGAATTTGAGTCATGTAGGTACAGCTCCATTTCATGCCATCTCACCTAACATTGCAATGCTACCCTTCAATTTATCTTCCATTTGGTGGACACACAAGAAACCTTCTCAGTGACAGCCTCTGAGATTTCTTTTGATTATTGTTGTGCTCAAGTGTTCCTCTAAAGAAGAATTATTGCAGTCCCAAATGAGCCTTATAGGAAAAGGGTTAAATACATTATATAGGACAAGTCATGTCACAATATCCTGTTACTATGGCTAACACCTGAGTAAATCATGCTTAGAGAAAGGGCACAATCTATTAAAGCATCCCATCAGATTTAAAATGCACAATCATGTACTAGATAAGCTTACCTAATTTTAACAGAGTAATATAGTTAGTACATATATAAACAGTACATATCTTAGTGTCCTTAAGAAATATACCAATTAACCCTTAAAATTCTTCAGCTATATACCATTCATACACGGAGTATGTTATGGCCAATCTACTTTTTATATTAAATTACTTGGCTTTGCATTCCAGTGCTCTTACCACTTTGGTCTGTGTTGCATCTTCACCACACCCTGAGTGGGCACATACTCTCTGTACAGAATTCCATCTGAGGTGAAAGTACTGACTGTCCAGTTTCTGCTGGAAATACAACACGGCAGAGAGAAAGCAGTCTAGGAGGTTCCTGGAGTGTGTGGAAGACAACTTCCTGACACAGCTGGTAAGTGAGCCTACCAGGGGAGGTGCCTCGCTCGACCTGCTGTTTACAAACAGAGAAGGACTGGTGGGAGATGTGGTGGTCGGAGGCCGTCTTGGGCTTAGCGACCATGAAATGGTAGAATTCTCAATTCTCGGTGAAG
>NW_008825428.1:7406488-7414888 GCF_000699105.1 Pygoscelis adeliae
AGGAAAAATTTCTTTACTGAAAGAGTAGTTAAACATTGGAACAGGCTGCCCCGGGGAGTGGTTGAGTCACCATCCCTGGAAGTATTTAAAAGACGTGTAGATGCGGTGCTTAGGGACGTGGTTTAGTGGGCATGGTGGTGTTGGGTTGACGGTTGGACTCGATCTTAGAGGTCTTTTCCAACCTTAATGATTCTATGATTCTAATAATGATTCTATGATCTAGTAATGACATAATCTAGTCACTTTCATATTGCTTTTTCTTACATGATAAATATCTGCCAGTCAAATGACAAGCTCAGATTTAGACAATACTATTTTGTCAACAGTATATGGTATGGTCTTGCAGCAGAAACCAAACTGAATTCCACTTTTATTGTTCATTTCTCCTTCTGGAAAGAACAGCAATTAAATAATCAACAGGCCCAATTCATTGTTTTTACTACATAGACATAGAAATATGGCAGAACTTAACATAAATTATTTCTTGTATTGTTTTCATCAGAATAAAGGGATGTTTTCTTTGCATAACATTGCCACGCTCAGAATGCCATTTTTAATCACTTTTCAAACATCAACTTTTTTGACTTACCTAGGCTAGAACAGAATTGTTTGGGAATATTGTCCATTTGCTAGGAACATTTTTTTTTTTTTTTGAGTCACAGCAAAAACCAACAAACTTCTATTTTTATGACCACTAATTAGCAGTAGGTTCTCCCCCTCCCCACCTCAAGCATGTCTTATCTCATATCTGCTTGTATTACTGCTTTCTCTTTTAACTTATTTATTCAATCTAAAGATTGTTTACAGCAAGCATGCAAATGACTAGCTAATGGCACACTTGTTAGTGGCTTCTGTCATGCATGTTCAATTTAATAATCTTATGAATCAGTCAGCAGCAGAACATGTACGAACTGCAGATCTAATGCAGCTGAAGCAACAAGCTAGATGAACTAATGACTAAATCCTTGGGAGAAAGAACAAGCTTAATATTTCTACAGTGTGACAGCGAAATTCCAAATCAGAAGCATTTTAAAATGGTTACTGATAGTCTATGCAAAACAAATAAAACCTCTGCCAGGTTACCCATGCACTGCTGTTCTCACTTCTTCCACCACACAGAACAGCTTCACATCATCTAACACAAAGCAATATAGTTAATGGTGTCTTTAATTAGAGACCAAAATGGACAAAACTAGTGTGTGTGTGAGGGGTATCTTAAAACAATTCCTTCCTGGGAGTGATCAGCTAGGTGTTTGCACTTGATGTTGCATTAAACTATGTCTCACCAACACCAATCCATTCAATTCAATGAGCTCCAAGAGTTACCTCTTTACGACCTTCCTCCTTCTGTCCTGCTCCAGTTTACCACAAGGGTTTTTAGTTCAGCTCAATAGCAAAGAACTACCATGCAATGCTACCAGTGGGCAAGCAGTATGGCTAGCTTCTATTTCCAAGGATTTAGCTTTCACTTTTGCTGACAATCTGAAAGGATCCCAAGCCCTACCATTCACTTGTTCTTATTTCTTAATTTCATTCTTCTAACTACATTTTCATTTATCTTAGTTGTTTATAGTTCAGACCCTACCTTATCATTACACTTCTTTCTAACTTTCAAGATCAAGCAGAAAAAAAGTCATGCATGCTGTCTCACAAGGATTTCTATTTCACACTAAAGAATTATTTCCTTTTAGCTGTGGGGTCACAGCTGTCTGCCTCTCTTTTCCACTATACTAGTTAACCACAAAGATTAGACCCCTCAGGGCAATCACCTGCACATTCACTTCAAGAAAAACAAATGGAAATTGTCCTGTCCTTTTTGAGCACAGCCTATTTATCTACCAGATATTTAGGAAAAAAAGACAATTGATTCAAGGGCATGGCAGTATAAAGTGCTTTTTTTTGGTAGAAATGTATATACTTTACAATAAAATACTAGCAGCATTTTAAGTAAGCATAGGTAGAGTCCTCAGATATTTCATTGTTAGTGCTTGTTCTAAACTTTAAGAAGAGAGAAGAATATACGATGAATAAAACAAGAAAAAAGTTGAGATGAATAAGATAAAAATTATCCTGAACCTGAACTGAAACACTGTACATTTCCCTTTTTTTTTTTTTACAGCGACATAGTTTCTTCCTTCATCTTCTCTCTTTTCAGCCAGAAATCAGAAGTCCCAGAGCACTATGAGATAGACTATAGTGCTCAGAAAGGGAATGTCTGCTCCAGTATTTAAGCTCCATGGATCGTGTCTAGTTTGGCTTAGAAGTTCTACTGTCATGGGTAGATTTAGGAATATTCCCTTTTTCATTTGAGTGATTTTGGTATCGATTAAGCTCTCTTTCAACCTCCCTTCAAAGTCTGAAATGCAATTTTACTGAACCTTCATTTCTTCCCATTCAGAGAGAAACTGTAAAAGGAATCACAGTCACACTAACACACATAAATGGATGCCAACTTGCTACAGCACAGCTAAATGCACTTATTGTAAAAAGATATTTTAGGTACACACACACACTTTATCTGAAGTGAAAGAAAACTAATAATGCAGCCTAACTACTTACTTATAAAGAGAAAAATTCTGTCCAAGTCAGTGTTTCCTGTGGGTTTGTTTTGAATTTTGAAATGGACTATTCTATCAGGGGAGAAAAAAAAGAATAATAATTTAAGAAAAAATACATTGCAAATATTTCCTGAACAGGTAAAATACTGCTAATAATAGAGTAATAAAATTACCGCAGAGCTAAGTTTTTCCACTGATCTTTCAAGCTGTAATGACAGCTAGACTAGAAAACACTAGTTCTCAGGAGAATTAAAGGGATGAGCCAAATAGAAAGATTTTCAATTTTACTTTTCCTTCTGAGGAAGAAGAAAAAGCCATCAACCAGAAGCTCTACCATTAAACTAATAATTTAAAAAGGTAAAGTAATAGAGTGATTTAGAATGAAACATACAAATTGGGTCCAGATGTCTTTTTGCCCTGGTTTCGGCAGGGATAGAGTTAATTTCCTTCCTAGTAGCTGGTACAGTGCTGTGTTTTGGATTTAGGATGGGAACAATGTTGATAACATACTGATGTTTTAGTTGTTGCTAAGCAGTGCTTACACTAGTCAAGGACTTTTCAGCTTCCCATGCTCTACCGACTGAGAAGGCTGGAGGTGCACAAGAAGCTGGGAGGGGGCACAGCCAGGACAGCTGACCCAAACTGGCCCAAGGGACATTCCATACCATGTGACGTCATGCTCAGTACATAAACTGGGGAAAGCTGGCCGGGGGGGCCGCTGCTCGGGGACTGGCTGGGCATCGGTTGGTGGGTGGTGAGCAATTGCACTGTGCATCACTTGCTTTGTGTATTATAATTATTATTATTGTTATTATTTTATTTCAATTATTAAACTGTTTTTATCTCAACCCACGAGTTTTCTCACTTGTGCTCTTCCAATTCTCTCGCCCATCCCACCGGGGGTGGGGGGGGAGAAGAGTGAGCAAGCTGCTGTGTGGTACTGGGTTGCCGACTGAGGTTAAACCACAACACTTTTACAGAATTGATTAGTAGAGAGGAAACTGGACGAAAGTGAGTCTTAACAAAATGATGTGAAAGTCACATATTTCTACATCTGGCATAACTGAAGATCTGTATCGTTATGCTTTTCTACATCAGTTCCTCCAAAAGCTCTCTTTTGTCTTTCTAGACCCATTTGGGATTTCCTTCATATTTCATAAGCCGTGGCAGCACACAAGTAGGATCTTTGAAAAGTGAACACCTATTCTGGCACTTGCTCACAAACAGACAGAAATCTTAAACATGGAGCCAAAACCCACATAGTTAGTCCATCATTCCTTTCAAAGAGTCTTTATTATGACTTCTAGCTTGACTGACAGCTTAAACCAGGCTACCTAATGTTAACAATCTGTTGATTTCAGATATTTTTAAATATTAGAAACAGCTAATTTGGTTTTATTAATTATATAATATCATGTAGAATTATGATAATGGACTTACTATAGTATACTAAACCAGAAAAATATTTAGAAAATTTAATTTATATTAATAAAAATTAATTTTATTTAGCATTAAAATACATATTAAAGTCATTTCTGTAATATTTTTTCTCCTGGCTTAAGGATTCCTCTGAAAAGGGGAATCTTATGGTTGACAGTTTACATATATTAAAAGTGCATTCAAAATAAATCAGTCATAGAAATCAGTTGTTTTTGAAAAGCTACAGTGTAAATCATAAGAAAAGCAGAAGAATAAAATTCATCTTTACCATTTAAAAAGTAAATTAAATGAACAGCACACATTAAGTTCATGACACTTGGGTCTTTGGAAACTTTCACCAAGATCAAACCGTGGAATTATTTTAAAATGCTCTCCTGGACATAGGCTGCCAAGAATAAATTTATAATGGATGAAAAAGCCAAAATCTTTAAAAAGACAGAAAAAAAAGAAGACAGAAAGTAGGTAAGCCAAATAGTGTCGCAAGACAAGATTCATTAATAGAGATTTTAACTTCTTCCTATGCAAGCCAACGCAACGTTGGGTTCAATGCTGCAAGATCAATCCTTAGCTAGAGAATGATAACAGTAGAAGCAATAGGTGCTTTTCAGGGCTTTGGCTGATACAGCAGTATGTATTAGCTCCCCACATCTCTCAGGTGAGTAACTCTGTAGATGTCAGAACCTGTAGTCTCATACAAAAAAGCCCATATTCTTTCATTTTGCTTATTTTGCCTTATTCCTCCAGCATCCAGCAAGCATTCTAGAAAAATTCCTGAGGGCTGCCTCTTCCTGCACTCATTTGTTATTTTTCTTAAAGAAGAGTTTATTAATTTCTCTTAGATATATATTTAAATTGGAGCATATAAACCCCATTGTTACACAGACATTTCCTCAGAAGAAGGAATAATACTAACAGAAATCAGGTCTATAACATTTCTAGTTCTAGGAAAACAGAAAACAATTTAATGTTATGGTACTCAACCACCTCAAGCCTCCTGACCAAGGTGTGGAATAGCATTGGAAAAGGTTCAGAGATGGATTGTAACAATGACTATGGGGACAGACAAATAAATAAGTTGTCTCCTTAGACTAGAAACAGCTGAGGAGACATTTGGTAGATTCTTATTCCTAAAAACCAGACAGGAGTCACTTGTTCACTGACTTTTTTTCCAATACAAGAATTAAAGGCCACCAAGTTAAAGGAGATGACAAGTTTTAAAGAAGCAAAAACCAGTTGTTCTTCATGCAACAGATAGTAAACTTGTAGGACTTGCTGCCAGAGGATATTGTGACTAATAGATGTCTACATAGGTGCAAGGAGACACTTGACAAATATTTTGATGACAAATACGCTAGGGGTTATCAAATGCACAAGTATGTATATGTCTCTGGAAGGCCCCCAAAGTTGAAATATCTGGAGGCTGGCAAATTATTGCTTTTTTCTCACTCTTTTATAGACATTTCCTTACACCTGCTGACCAAGGCAGCATACAGCACTAGTTCGGGCTTCTGTTGTGGCATGGAGAGCTATCCTTTGACTGCTGTAGCCAAATGCATAATTTTTTTATAATGAACATTTGTGTTCTTTCTAGGAGCTCTGTATTCTGAATGACAAATGCTTTAGGGAGTGCTGACATGTTTACAGGATATTTCCATCCCTAGGTCTATGGTTTCCAGGAGTGTGCTATAGTTCGGAGAACCATCAGACTGAAACAGATACAGACTGCTTAGAAGGCCCCAGCCCACCTCCTGGACAAGACCTTTGATATTCTAAACCCACCATAAACAAACAGGCAGATACAAGAGCATTGGGGTTTTTTTAAAAAAAGCTTGATCTCCTTTTGTTCTCCCCTCTTTGCTCACTTATTTTTAATCGTATCTCTACTTCCTTCAATTTCTCTCTTCTTCCCATATGTTAACCTCTTTTATTCTGTCTTTTCATCTTTGCTGTATTAAGAAGTTCCTCAGTTCTTCCTCTGTCTTCAGGGACCAGGAAACATTTCCAATAAAACAGCTAGTGATAGAACAAGAACATGGGTTCTGGGCAGATTTTACTCTTCAGATAGCATTTAACAGCTATGACATCTGCAGAGAATGATTTGGAAAGAAAAGCTGAAAATCTACTAGATCGTCAGTGCAATTGTAAATAGATTGCATTAAGAAACATACACACTTACCCAGCGTAATTTAATTATAAAAAATAAATCATATAGTTATTCAGAGGAAAAACCCTGAAGCAACTAGATCAGCCTCACCACCTGTTATTATTTAATGAATTGGATGCTGCATGCTGGATTTTGACTGGAAACTCCAGACTACGGACCACCTCAAAGTTACATTCTATTCTGCTTTGCTTTATTCACTGAAGTTATGCAAAGTGAAAAGGAGGATGAAAACTGCTCTTTAGACCATGGAATAATGCTGCATCTTTTACAACTGAGCATCTTTGAACATGAAAAAATTTTGAGCTTTCAAGTTTACAAGCAGTAAATCTGTAAACACAATATCACAACTGATTAATCTTTAAGTAACTTATTCCAAGTTTGTGGTCCCATCATTTTTATATTTTTTAAATTGAAATTCATAGATTTTTGTAGCTAGGTGCTCTCACATTGGTCAAATAAGAGAATAAAAGTCTGAAATAACATCATTCTAAAGAGTTTAAGAATTAACAGAAACAGAAAGTACTTCAGGTTGGATTTAAAGTACTCATAGCATGGTAAACTAAGAATGTGAGGTAAGTTTTTCAAGACTGTTTAAACATTTAGAAGTTTCAGGCCTGTTGATGTAACCCCTCTCCCAAGACTTGATTGGCAGCCAAGTATAAAACAAGTAGAAAAAGGCTAAGTTTACTAACCAACAGCTCAAACTTTTGAGTGAAACTTTATTTCTAGGCTTTGATCAGAGATCTGGAAAATTTAAAGCAAAGCCTTTTGTTGTTCCATGTCACAGCTCCACTGTCAAGTGCAGACAGGAGAACCACCAGCTCCTCTTTTGGTAATCTCTCAGCACCTCAAAGTCAGACCAGAACCACCACAGTTGAATGCTTGAGTTCAAGGTTGAATGCTTGAGTTTGCCTTTCCCCTGGAATTAGGGGATGGTTCTTCAGAGCAGCTAATACCTAAACTCTAGTGAGTGGTCATATTGCCACTAATTCAGCATTTATCTACTTAACCACAATTTTTAAAGATAATAATTCTCTGTGATTTTTTTTAATATTAGAGGATTAAAGCTACACTTAGTTTGTACATGCACACACAGCTTTTAGTACCTAGCGCATAAATTATTGAGACAAAGTAAGAAATATTTACTGCTAGCCAAATACAACCAGGAAGCCATTTTGTGATACCAGTTGGAAGTTTGTCTATTATTAGGCAAACAAGCCATGCTGTGAACTCAAAATCACCTTTCCTCAGCCGTTCCTAAGTTTGTAAAAGCACAGCACCTAGGTAGGCATCCATCACCTAATCATCTATGCAAGCAATTAAACACAGTCATGGTCCATAACATCAATAATCAATTGCAGACTAGACTGGATAGGTGTCCTGGTTTCGGCAGGGATAGAGTTAATTTCCTTCCTAGTAGCTGGTACAGTGCTGTGTTTTGAATTTAGGGTGAGAACAATGTTGATAACACACAGATGTTTTAGTTGTTGCTAAGCAGCGCTTACACTAGTCAAGGACTTTTCAGCTTCCCATGCTCTACCGACTGAGAAGGCTGGAGGTGCACAAGAATAGAATCATAGAATCATAGAATCATTAAGGTTGGAAGAGACCTCCAAGATCATCGAGTCCAACCATCAACCCAACAACACCATGCCCACTAAACCATGTCCCTAAGCGCCTCATCTACCCGTCTTTTAAATACTTCCAGGGATGGTGACTCAACCACTTCCCTGGGCAGCCTGGTCCAATGTTTAACTACTCTTTCAGTAAAGAAATTTTTCCTTACATCCAATCTAAACCTCCCCTGGCGCAACTTGAGGCCATTTCCTCTCGTCCTTTCGCCAGTTACTTGGGAGAAGAGACCGACACCCACCTCGCTACAACCTCCTTTCAGGTAGTTGTAGAGAGCAATGAGGTCCCCCCTCAGCCTCCTTTTCTCCAGGCTAAACAACCCCAGCTCCCCCAGCCGCTCCTCATAAGGCTTGTTCTCCAGACCCCTCACCAGCCTCGTTGCCCTTCTCTGGACACGTTCCAACATCTCAACATCCTTCTTGTAGTGAGGGGCCCAAAACTGAACACAGTATTCGAGGGGCGGCCGCACCAGTGCTGAGTACAGGGGCACTATCACTTCCCTGCTCCTGCTGGCCACACTATTTCTGATACAGGCCAGGATGCCGTTGGCCTTCTTGGCCGCCTGGGCACACTGGCGGCTCATGTTCAGCCGGCTGTCGACCAACA
>NW_008825428.1:7420810-7433977 GCF_000699105.1 Pygoscelis adeliae
TAGTCAAGGACTTTTCAGCTTCCCATGCTCTACCGACTGAGAAGGCTGGAGGTGCACAAGAAGCTGGGAGGGGGCACAGCCAGGACAGCTGACCCAAACTGGCCAACCGAACATTCCATACCATGTGACGTCATGCTCAGTATATAAAGCTGGGGGAAGAAGGAGGAAGGGGGGGACATTTGGAGTGGTGGCATTTGTCTTCCCAAGTCACCATTACGCGTGAGGGAGCCCTGCTTTCCTGGAGATGGCTGAACACCTGCCTGCCCATGGGAAGGAGTGAATGAATTCCTTGTTTTGCTTTGCTTGCGTGCGCGGCTTTTGCTTTACCTATTAAACTGTTTTTATCTCAACCCACAAGTTTTCTCACTTTTACCTTTCTGATTCTCTCCCCCATCCCACTGTGGGGGGGAGTGAGCGAGCGGCTGCGTGGTGCTCAGTTGCCAACTGAGGTTAAACCACAACAATAGGTAACTGGAGACAACCAAAGTAAAAATAAGATTATCAGCACAAAGGATACAGCTCTGATCCCTGGTCTTGTACAAAATATAATGATAGGAAAAATGCCATATTTCGGAACTGGAGCTGTTAAGTGTTCAGATAAGTTTTGCTGCCAGTAGTCATGACGGCAATGAAAAGAAGTGCAAAGACAACAGTGAACCAGTGCAAAAATATATGCATGTTTGCCTTTTTGTTATGTTTTTGGCCTCTTCCCTACCTTACCTTTCTATATGAGAATTTCAAAGTACTAAATATCAAATCTATAACCCTCCTTCAATCCAACCTGGAAAAGTGAATTAATTTGTTAGCAGGAAACTTCTCAGTAATCATAGTGCTGGCATGAAATCATGCTTTCTAAATCCATTTTTAAAACCATGTCACACTTTCCCACCTTCCTCTAGTCTTTTATGCAGTGTTCTGGTGCATTAACATTTATTTCTCTAGCTTTCTCATCTATATTCTCAATGTCTCAGGAGGGTAATATGCATTTTCCCTGGACAGTCAGACAGGGAATAACACTAGAAAAAGCAACATTTTTGTGTGCATTTTTCTTACTGTAACACTCAAATGATACGAGCACCTTGATACAGGGTCAGATGTACTTGCTGTTTAATATAAGCGTTAGAAGTCAGATGATCACTAACATGAGAAAGAAGGCATATTATTTATCACGCAAATGGATACATCAGTAGTATCTCAATTACTATACAAAGATGAGGAAAAATGCTGTGACACTCTAATGTCATTTAAAACAACATTCTTTGTAATTATGACATTGTGTTCATTAGTAGTTTGTCAAGTTAATTTACAGACAGACCATATTTGAAAGGTTCATTTTTAATATATTTCATTGAAAAAAACACAAATTTTCTTGGTACCTCTAAGTATGTCTGCAGTCTGAATATTTCATCTTTTCCACCTTTCAGACGCAATGCTACCAAATTGTATTCAAATATAAGAAGTTTAGAACATCCATCTCATATTTTATAAGATGTACTGATTATGAACTAGTATATCCACCAGTATTAGAACCCTGTGAACTCAGAGTGAATGGTGACTTTTGGCAATAAGGAGGAGTCATAACTAGGCAGCCTGGTTTTCCGTTATTAGATCAGAGTAACAATCTAAATTAATCTTAAATAAAACTTGACCTTCGCGCTATGTGACTTATAGGCTTTCAAGGTTAAAATACATTTTCAAGTAGCTCCTTAGTTAAAGCAGGTATAAAAATGGAGAAAGTCCAGACTCAGCACTCCACAGGTAGGTCAAGGTACTTCAGGTAGCAAATGTAAATATTAATTCCAAATCTAAGCATCGTCTATCTCTTACTCAAGCATCCTGCCCAAAACAGGTAGCCTCCACATACTGGATTCCACAACTTGGTTCCTTAAACATCTCACTTTTCTATAGATAAAAATTAAAAATCTCGCAAGGATTCAGTACTACGCTTGAAGATCAAACACACACACGCAAACCCACAGGATTTCTAAAAATGACATTAAAGTTTAAGATCCTATTAAGTTGAAGCATTTCTTGCCTAAGGCCAAATATAACTTTATAAAAAACATACACACACACACACACCCCACCACCCCCCCGAAAAAAACCACAAACCCAAAACACATTTTTCTATGCAGAACTCCATGCAACAGCATTTACACACTTGGCTGAAATTTAAGCAAAAATTACTAAAAGCTTGCCTCTCTTCTCTTGGTTCTACTTTGTTCCCCTTGGGCCACTGTTTTTCTGAAACTGTATGTCTTTGTATATGTACTAGTTTTTCTGAACCTTTTTCTAGTCACTTATCAAATACTGCGCTCCCCCTATTTCTCTTTTGTCAGTCTCTTGATGCACTGAGTGTATTCCATCTTCTCTTTCCCCTTTACTGTAATCTAAACCTTGGGCTCAACAGATATTAGTGTCTTCAAATTTGTGCTATATTTTTTCCTTAATCTCTCATTTCTTCTTTGATTTTTCATGAAATGTTAAGGAAGCATTTTAATGGAGTTCAAGAGCTCAGACTAATGAGCAGTTATGAACAATTCATAACTGCTCTTCCTGAAGACAAACCATAAAAGAAGGTTTTGATCAGATTTTAAGTTTTGCAAGTGCCTGAGGATAGCAAAGGCCAGTGAAGACAGCTATAAAGGGAATTAAATGCATTCACTAGTATTTTAATGTTTCTGTCTGCTAATTCTTTTCATCCAAGGGGTAAAGATCTTCCAAAACCATTGCAACTGTCTTCCATACGTTGCGTTAAGCAAGATGCACCATGGAAGCACAAATTCCTTCCTGTGTGTCCTAACACACCCTTGTACATGTATTTAATATGGCTTTTATTGTCCATTTGGAAAACCTCTAGTCTTGAAGAGCTGATAACAGCCTTTAGAAAAAGATTACAGCAAGAAGTCAGGATCCAGCTTCTTATACAGCCTGCTTACAATACAAAGCAGTGATCCCTTGAAGTTTCTTACACAGAATAGAGTTGGCTTCTACACTAAATTCACTTTTAAAAGTAAAAATCAATTTAAAAGAAAATCCTTTTAAAAAGTTCCCATTTTATATTCTCTGAGTTGTTTTGCTTTTTATGTATTCAAAGTTTCTGACAACTTTTAAAACCTAATAATTTTAAACTATATTGAAAAGCTGATATAGCTAGTTTTCTCAGCATACAATATCAGCTGAGTTACATAGCACAGAATGTAACAGGAGCAAAGTATTCATAAGAAAAAAGAAAATTCATAAAAATGCTAAAGTAAAAGTTGTTCCTTAAATATTGTTTATTGGTTTAGCTGTGTCAGTTTATGGTCCAAGTAGGTGCAATTCCTACCTTCTGTTGCTAGCGGAATGAATCAGAGATTCTCGGATCTTAGATTAATACAGGTAAATCTCATCAGGGAAGAACTCCTGTTAACTGAGTAGAATTTAGCCTTGAATAAAAGGGTCATACTCTCTTCTTAATTAGCCATTTCTTGAGAGCAGTAAGTATAGATAACATTCAATAAGCCTGATGTCTCCAAAAAATGATTAAAACTGCAATTACGCTACAGAACAAAAGCATTTTATTAAATACAAATCAGTTTAATTTTATCAATAATGAGGCTTCCACCTTCATTAAGTTCTTAATACTATCACAAACACAGGTGTAAGTACTTTCCCATTAATTTTGCCTTTCATTAACAATATTACATTTTTTATTATATGAAACAGCAAGGGGTGGGGAGAAATCAGTCACCATCTTTTCATTCAATTGAACTGATGAGGAAGGACAGACTATTTATCTTAATTAACGTTTGTCTGAATGAAATTCCTGCCTCCTGAAAGTAATATCAAGGTTCTCCAACTTGAAGAAAAAAAATTTGTTTTGTTAAATGGTACAGGCAAGTGATAGGAGACAATTATATATTTGATTAGCCATATTATCCTTGACATACAGTTAGACTCAGCTAAGACCGAGAGGAAAAAAAAAAAAGCAAAAGAAAATCCAAACAAACAACAAACAAGGGACAAAGAATGGTATGTTGATATTGCAAAAGTTTTGGAACTAACGCCAAAGTGAGAGATTTAGGCAGATGGATAAAGCAGAGCAGAAGCAGACATCTTGCCATTCAGAAAGCAAGTAAAATATCTACATTTAGCAATGAGCAAAAAGGATCTTGACTCAGTGGAGACTTTGGAAGGTATCTAGCCCAAAGCAATCCTTACTCTGCAGTGTAGAAGCTCTCACAGACATAGAGACACATGTATATATGGGAACTGGGGAGGGGGGAAAGAGACTTGGGCCTCAAACTTGATCAGTCCTGCAGCCACCTCCTGGCTGATGACCAAGCTGAAGAGCAACCGACTCTTTGAGAACTCTACAGAGAAAGAAAACTCTCTCTTTGGAATGCCAAGTTTTTCGAAACTGAAAATGCTGCAGTGGTCATGATTTCCCTGTCTTCTTAAGAGCCAAGTGATTTCCAGTGATGTGTTGATAATCAAAAAATCTGAGGTTTTCTCCAAGTTCTTCCCTTCTTCTGGCTCTTTCCAATAGAGGGTTGTGGGGAGAGAACCTTAACTTGCCTTATTGGAGTCTGATGATTTTAGCACTGGCCTAGGATACAAGAGAGAAGTCAGTACTCTTCATCCCAACAGTGGCTGAAGGAGTTCCTGACTTTCCTACATCTCATGCCTTTTGTATCAGTTTAAAAGAAATCAATCACAAAGTACTTCTCTCTTTCTCTAGAAGTGCTCAAAGTACCTAAAATCCTTCCTCTACAATACTTTGTTTTAAAAAAGCAAAACATCTGGTCAAGTAGAGCCTTGTATCTTAGTATCTTCATGTATCTTCGTAGATGTCTTTTGGGACAAGCTGGAGCCTGGCCTTTGTATTTTACCACATTATCAAATACTGTTTGTGATCTTCAGTCTAGCCACAGAGGATTAAACTTGTGAATTAGTACAACCCCTCAGCTGCCTGCCCTTTGGCCATTTTAGAAGAGTAGGCTTAAGAAACTCAACATTAAAATATATCATTAATCTAGTATCCTTAATCCTTATTGAAAAAGAACAAGGAAACAAGTTCTTCAGCACTGCGTTCTTTTCTGTAATGGGGGTAGGAAATTAGTAGAAATAGACTCAGGATATTACATACAACCTATAGGATTTGTTTATGCTTATTTTGGCTTAAGCTTACATTACTGCTCTTACTGCTGCCTCAGTTGCATGCCTTCATCACAGGCATTCAAGCTGTTCTGGTACCAATACCTCTGTAGCCTTTTAATAGCTAAAAGAATTCATATTCTCTTGTAGCCTTTAAGCTCTGGAAGTTGGCTATTTTATTCAGGCTCATGCTTTTAGTGTAGCAGTTTAGAGTCAGACCCCAGAGAGAGCATTCTGGAATGCCATTATACCTTTACCATTGTGATTTTTGGCCTTCTGTTACAATGGCAACCACACAAAGAGATCAAAATGAAGTTAGGTATTCAAGCCAATGTGTGAAATGATATCCAGAAGTCCTGGGTATGGCCAAAATTACCCCTTTGCTGTTTGTTTTCTTCTTGCTCCTTTACTACCGGTTGAAAGAACTCATTGTCCCGTTGTGCATGCCAGTTTCCCACATTACAGTAAGATTGATACTGAAATTAATATTGTACATGAAATATTTATTTATGATACTTCAGTAATCTTAAGAAATTCTGAAGTAATTTGATAACTAGTGTGAAGCAGCAGCTGAGCTTGCTGGCAACCCCTGAAAAGACAAAGTACTATATTTTATGAATCATACTGTGTACTATACTAAAGCGGATCAGTATCTTTATGCATAGTCTGAAAAAGAAAGGAACAAAACGTTCAAATTCCACTCTGCTGCTGGGCTATCTAAACATAGTCTTTAAGTATGATCTCTTAAAACAATAAATATTTTCCATTAATTTGGTTGTGAGATTTCACTTTTCTCTCCAGGTTCCAAAAAGGAAAAAAGTAATCAATATGAAGACTAACAAGCCAAGAAAGAAGCAAAGAGATCCAAAGAAAATAAGAGAGAGGAATCAACATCTCCCCTCAAATGATTTCAGAGTGAGAGGACACATTGGAATCAGAGTTCCAAGGAACGTGAACATTTCACAAAAAGGAAATGGATGTTTTTCATTATAAAGTTTCTGATGTACTGCATGTCACAATGGTTAAAATTCAAAGCAGCTCAGACTATATTCCATCCAATGTACTTGTCAGTTGTATTTCTTGGGTATGTAATTTACTTGACAGGCACAGTTTAAATGCTTTAAAATAAACCACTGTACCAAGAGCAGATGCAGTCTAATAGCACAGCTTTAAGTTTTATTAGGCTTTTAAATGCAACCAGTTTGTTAGGGTGAAATCTTTAGAAATGACCCCTAAAACCCGTAAGTGGAAGAATCCATTTCAATTACCTTTTTTCCCCTCATTGAACCACTCAAACCTTTTGCGTTATTAATATGCAGAGCTTCCTGTAATATATTTTCTGTATTGCAGAAGACTTGCCCTGCTACTGTGACTGTAGCATCTATAGCTAATGTAACTCATGGATAAGCACTGATGAAAACCAGAGTCAGTGAAAGATTCTGCTAAATCAAAAGTCAAAAGGGATTAAAACATTACACTGTCTTTCCACACTTGCCTATTCCATCTTCCATTTCTTCTTGTACATTATGTGATCTTAATGTTTGGTGGGGTTTTTTGTTTTTGTTTTCTTAGCAAGTTACTTCAGATCTAACACTGTATCTTTCAAACACTGTGATGAAAGTTGCCTGGCTTAGACACAAGTTGTATAAATGCACTCTTAAAAAAAAAGCTGGCAAGTTGGCACTAGTCAAATATGAGCTTGATTCCTCTAGGCACTAATTCAGCTACATATCCTTAAGTTTTGTTCCAAATGCATTATCAGTCTACTAATCTCATGTTGCAAATGGCAAATGCCATTCCACAATTAAATTATTCCAACAGGATGAGTTATGTAAAACAGTTGATGATTGAAATAAACATATTATAGTACATTGATTATGAAACTGCAAATGCCAAATAGAAAGGGAAAATACAGTCAATGCGCTGAAATTAAAATTTTCCATAACAATTTCATTATCTCACAATAGAGATACACAAACAATGAGGTTAAACTTCATGCTAGTTAAACTTCATAAGTTTGGATACTAACTGAACAAAAAGATTGCGGTATTGATTAAATCTTAGATTTCTCTAATATATACTCCATGTTCTAAAACGTAGGCCTGTTTCCTTCTCTTTCTTGACTTGTTGAGAAAGGTTTTGCAATTCCTTTCTGTTTGTATTTCAGTTGAGTTGACTTAGGGAAGTGTCAAGGTTACTTATTCCTCTTCTATTGATTAAGAGCTTCTATTGATTAACCACTCAATTTTATTGATAAAGTTGTGGGTTTTGGGTTTTTTTTTTTAATCTATTAGAACCTTGATACTTATAGACAACCTTTTTTGAAAGCCTATGTAATGCCTAAAAACCTAAACTAAATAGGAATAACATGAATCAAATCAACATTATCAAGTACCAAGGAATAAATAATGAGGGAAAAGTCAGCTATTAATTTGTAACACAAACACATGTAAGCAATACAGAAATGAAGAAACAAAACTGATTATATGCAAAGGACTCTGATTTCATGTGGACCAGTCTCTGGACTAAAGTAGAAGACCTCAGAGCTAGACCTTCAGTGGAGAAGGTGAACATGTTGGCCAGTTTCCAACTGTCATTCAAATGAGACTTGGGTGTTCTGCATAACCTTCTTGTGTTGTATGGAAACACTGGTGTAGGACCAACTCTAACATTTAACTTCAGCAGTCACAGTGTAAGTAGTACACAGTTTCATGAATATGTTGAAAATATTGAGAAGGAAGAAATCATTACACAGGAAAAAGGAGATGATGGTATTGTAAACTAATTAAGGTTTAATGCAAAGTCATGATCTTAGTATAAAAGTGTTTGATTGTAAGTGTACTTTCTTATGCTAAAAGTTGTCAAACCTATTATGAACTCTAGTTCTAAGTCAGATGAGTTAAGCATTCTTTGCAAAATCAATTAACCCTTCAACCCACAAGCTGTAGAAATCATCTGAATCATCTGGAAATGAATAAGAAAGGGTGCTGTTGTCTGGCAGACATCTACAGCTTAAGCACAGACATAAACTAAACTGTGCTATAGTCTCTCTGTCCTTGCCTCCAGAAGTTAGCCAGAGCAACACAGAACTGACAAAAACTCATAGTTTGCTGCTTAGATCTAAGAATGGCAACTTGAATACAAATACATGCTAGGTATGCAAGGCAAAAAAACCCCACAAAGATGAAGTGGAAAATTCTGCTAGCAAGCAAAGCTGTGTGCATGTGATGGGGGAGTCATAGTACTTAAAATTGTAAGATTTACTTTGGCCGAATAAGACACAGCATACATGACCAAAGATAGTAGTCAGAAAGAACTGAGCATAAGCCATCCCTTTCATGCACAGCAAGGGGTGACCAACGTTGAATGGAAAAGTAAATATACTGAATTTAAAGAAAATTTTTCCATTGGCTTCCACAGACTTTAGATCAGAACCAGATGAAGGAAAATGAAGACCTTTTGGGAGAGGAAGCAAAAACTACAGTTATTTTAATGGAGTTATGTGTGCAACGTAAGTCTGGGTTCATTGCTCCCAATAGTTCTTTTGACTGTTTTTTTTTTGGTAAAAAATTATTTTCAAACAAACTTTTCATTATTCAGCAAGTTCTGGTGTAAATATTAATCTGGAGAATTTAAAACAGGAATTAACTTCTTGTCTAAGAAAAGAAAATCAAGGAAATAGTTAATTTCTGCATCTATTTTGTGGAATAATGTACCATTTCCAAGAACATCCTGTGAAATCCAAAATTCCTTATCCCAGTGGAGCAGCTTTCTGGTGTCCTTACTGAAGTTAGTAAACACACCAGCATACCTGAATGAATTCCTTATTTCCAATTAAGTGTACAAAATCCTGTATGAAATTTAACCCTTTGACCTCATGATCATACTGAGCCAGTGATTTAATGAACGCCAATACTGGCCCCTAATGCCTAACACATGCAGTACTAGGAGATCATACTTCTTTTGCTGATCCAGCCTAGCAAGTCTTTCTAATACTAAGACAGCACCAGGGTGCAAACATGTTATACATTGTACCTCACACTTTTTCTTGCCTTGCCTCGCCTCATGCATCCCTATCCGAAGAACTCTGCAATTTCTTAGTAATCTCAAGACATCATCACCCATTCTTTTCTTTCTCTCATGTTAAGTTTCATCAGCTACTTTTTAATAACAGACATGTTCAAAGCCAAATATTTAAAACTAGTAATGGGTACAGAAAAACTGTTGCTTTTTAGGCACACACTTGAAAAGGATGCTTTAGTGAAACCAATAGTGCTTTATAGGAGGCATAATAAACTTGAAAACAATCACATCACAGTCTCAAAAACAGATGAAACAGCTGGTATTTGGTACCTTCTTTTTTTCTTCTTTTTTTGGAGGTGATGGTGCTGCAGAAAAGCTAAGCTATGTATCATTCACTTAATGGAAAAGGAAGCCACATTTGTGTCTTGGGCAGGTACAAAAGTTTTCAAATTAACATGGTACACAGCTTTTTCAAAATCTCACCATTATATTCTACACATTCATTTCTCTTCTTTAGGTGTATGCAATACTAATCAGGTCTTTTAACAAGAAATAACCAGACATGTAAAAAAAGATACATGAAGGAACCACAGAAAGAGTCAATAAATATTTTTATTGGACTAGATGACCTTTAGAGGTCCCTTCCAACCCAAACTATTATTCTATGATTCTATTTGAGGGAATTACAGTTTTATTACCAGAGTTCAAATTTCTACAGAACTTTTATCAAAGACATTTGTTAAAATGTGCTAGCAAGGTATATGCATGCCTGTGCATTCACTCTTTGCAGCAGCACTACTCTTTGCCTTATCAAGGTATGTTACAATGAAGCTAAATGCAGGGATCCCTCACACTACTACCAGGCATAGGAAGACTTGACTTTCACCTGGTAGTAGTGTGAAGTACTAATGTGTACTTTCAAAGCTATTTGTAGGCTTTTAACTTAAGATATACTTTTATATCTATGTATCTATATCAGATATCTATATATGGTCTATCTGTACAGACATCTATCACTTTCCGTCAGAGGACTTGAAGGCAACCATACTAAAATTGACTGTCAAAGTCAAAGAAGGTTAGTGAGAAAAACATTGGTAGATTCTGAATTCACTGCTATGTGTTTAGTTAGCTTTGCAAACTACAGAATTTTCTATCTTGAGAGAGCACATCTCCTAGTCCACTCCTTCAGTGTTGCAAGTTCCAAAAACAGTATCTGTAATCTCAAGGGAATGAGACATTTAGGACACTGAGATCAATTTCAGATCTAATAAACCCTAAAATTGATCCTAACAGTCTTTTATAACATAACACAATCTAAGAAGGTACCAGTTTGTGTGTTTTGAGTTCCCCCTCCTTCCCCCAAAGTCCCCTCTGCCCCCCACTTCAACAAAGGCATTGGTTTGTGCCACATCAGCTGGAGAGCAAAGTGTTCTATCCATCTTCAAATAAATTTTGAAATCCTGTAACATGTTTTTGTTTCTTTCTCATCTCTTCCTCTCAAGGATAAGTTCAGTCAAAAAAAAACCCCCAAACAGTTCAAAATATGAATTAGAGGGGTTGCTCTCTCGCAGTTCAGCAAACCAATCAAGTACTGAAGATCATGTACCTATGGTTGATAATAAGATTTTAACAAGCAGGGAAATGAATAATTTATTTTCAATGTGATCTCTGGACTGACGTCCCCTGGTTCTTCTCAAATTCACTACTTCAGAAGAATTACTCTGAAGAGATTTCACATGACACAAAGATTCCTTTGTACTTGTCAGAGAGTCAAGGTGGCCTCTCATCAACAACATGGCTTCAGGTTGATTTTCTTTCTCCTTTTCAAAGTCCATTTCCCTCCTCTGAATACTGATTAGTACCGATATCTGCTGTGTTCCTTTCTATGACTTTCAGCCTTTCTATTTTAACTAAGTCAAACAAATTCAACTTTGTGAAGACAGTGACTGGAAACAGTTTGAGGCAGGAGTATGTGAGACGTCTAAGATTAAAGGGATTGTCTATTCCCCCCATGCATTCTTACTGCACCATCCCTCAAAATTGGTGTGAATAAGATGCGTTTCCTTCCTCCTCTGCAACATTTTGTATACACTGTGACAGCTGGGAAGAACAATCTGATATTGACTTTTATAATAAATCTCTTTTCTTATCATTGCAATAGAAGTGGGAAGCGTGGTCAAAAGAATATATCATGGAGGTTAAATTATAGACATGAAATTAAACACTTTTTAAAGTGAAGCTCTTGGACATCAAGACATACTGACATCTCAAAATATGCATTTGACATGTTTCTGTACTGTTCTTGTGTGATCACCAATTGTTTTCCTCCATAAGAAATCTACTTTGGCTAGCATTTCTGCTGTTCATTTTTTAAAAAAAATTCTGATATTGATCTCATACTTTATTTTCAGAACACTAACAAAGTCTTCTAAGAATCCAGAATTATTTGTTTTCTTATTAACCGAGAAAGTACCCATCTCTCCTGGAATGAGTCTTTATTTTTCTTTATAAGAGTGTTATTAACGAGGCATGCTCTTAAATTTTGGGAAAAGTGCGCTCACAGAAATTAAATGGGAGATGGCTTTATGTTGAATAGGCATTAGCATGTCTGACTGGGGAAGAGTCAGGAATCTGTTTGTGCAACAGGCAGCTTCCTTCATTACTGAACTCTTGTTAGTATCGGAAAGAGCCTACCCTGAAAAGCTAGCTACTGAAGGTGAACCAAAACTGTCAGAGACTTAACAGACCACGTTTCATTGGTATTCTTATATATTAGGCAGGATTTCAAGAACTTTTTTATTATTAAACACGTACAAGCCCACACTAAAGTAAGACAGAACCCACATTAGTCGAACCTTTTACAGACAGTTTGGAGCAAATAACAGTATAAACAAAAATACCTTTACTCCCACAGACATTTCATATAAGACCTTAGCATGAAAATAGTTAAAAGACCATAAGAGCAGGTATTCCTTGTGCTGTAAATCACTATATAAATTGATAGCACATCTTAATACAAAGCTGAATGTCTCCAGAAATAGAGTGAATCTGATCTTACTTCACAAGTACAAAATTAGGCATAAGTATTTTCAGAGATTTTCAATTCTCTCAATAGAAAAGAAACTTCAGTTCTGATATAGTCAAATTATTGCAAGTTACCTGACTAAACAGCAATTCATACAGGCGATCACTTCTATCTCAAACTCTACTGGTATTTAGGATTAGCAATATGATACTGAATTCAAAATATCCTCCACTCTGATAACTCCCATTCATTCCTAGATTTATATAAAGAAGAGGAGAGAGGAAGATAAATAGGGAGGGCACAAAGTGGGGGATTAATTCTTACAAACATAATGAGACAACATAAGGGAAGTATTTGACCAAATGCGTGTGGATAAATAAATATCAGGTACACAGAACCCACCTCTAAAGAGTTAGATGTGGTCACAGAAAAGTGTGATTATTCCAGGAATCTAGGTCCCCCGAGGACTAACAAAAAGTGTAATTCTGCTATTTCTCATTCTTTTCTGCACAAAATGATCGCTCCCCTCTACTCCTAACAGACAATTCTGTAGTGGTGGCAGTGAAGTGAGAAGCAGGATCTGTAAGTTCTCCTTCAGTCAGTCTGTGCATGCGTTCTTTACCACATACTAGATTTTCCTAATTTTTTTTAAAGCCTACGAAGTTGCATGAGGATTAAAATAAAAGTCCACAAAGTTTTCAAAATACCATATATAAACTATATATACAGAGAAGCAGTTTGAACATATGGGCATTCATTTCTCCCATAGCACTTTTTGGAAAGGTGATCAAAAGAAATTTATTCAGATTTGTAATTTTCACAGAAGCCTTCCATGTAACAGTACAAAATAAACTGTCCAGCACCTTCTACACATCTTCAACTAGCACATCTCTTATCTGAGTGGGAACGCATATAAACCTCTGAAATGGAATTGGTTAGACAGTGTATGTTCCTCTATTCTGTATCAGTAAATTCAGCAG
>NW_008825428.1:7433987-7488768 GCF_000699105.1 Pygoscelis adeliae
GCAGGAGCTTTCTTGCTGACACAAAAAACTTAAATCAGGACACAGCAGGGACACTGTAGGCAACAGTGTGACTCTAAGCACAGTTGAGAGATACAGATATTATGTTAGCTACTTCTATTACTATCTAAGAAATATTAATACCAGGAGTCACTATAGTTCAGAAAGACATGTCAATCACAATTGTTCTCTCCTGTTTTCTTTTTCTGAGGGTACACCTGTTTGTTTTAGAAAGGACCCTTGGTAATTTACCATTCACTCCATCCAACCTCAAGCCAATCTGGCCAAGAAGCAGGACTGGAGGCAGAGCTAAGATCTCATTCATTCTTGGTTAGTTCCCAGCTATGAGAAAAGGGTATTTTGAGCGGCTTGGACATAAGATCTATATGGCTTATCTAGAAGAGCAAGATAGGGAAGCAGGGTACCTGGTCTTCCCCTCCTCCTACAGGCCTATTGGCAGAATAGTTGAGGTAGGAAGGGATACCTGGAGATCATCTATTCCAACCCCCTGCTCAAAGCTGGGTCACCTAGAGTAGGTTACACTGTGCATCCACTTTCTAATTTCTAATTGAACATGCTCCTTCCTTCTCTACAGCAGACAACCACCTGGCTAATAAACACTTAAATACTGTTATCTGCATTGTAGCAGTGTGAAGTAGATAGAATCTAACATGACATGCACTACAGAAGCATAAGACTCTTAAGTCCTACTGCAGCATAATAGAAAGTCATTAAGTTTATAAGAACTACTTTTTCCTCCTGTGGTAAAATATCTCCTACAAGATTTACAGTTTCCAAACTTGAAGTAGTAATTTTAGCCAACAAAAATTGAATACTATGATTCTTTTTCCTATTACTTTAGAAAGCTAATGAAATATAACTTGGGCGGGGAGGAAGGTGACAGAAGGAGAGATATATATATGGAAATATTAAGAATTGTTAGTAAAAGTTATATAGAGAAAACCTTGTTGATATTTCAGATGAAGTTTGAAGTGGACAGAAAAGGACAAGCAAAAGAACAAGGGCTTCAGAAAAGAAAGATGCTTTTTTGTTCTTTATGTCCTGACCAGGGAAGACTGCTGAGCAGAATTAACGGAAACATCCACAAGATTCCCCTCCATGGACTTTCAAAATAGGGAACAGATCTGATCTACATGTAGGTAAATGGAGTCACTGAAGAAAACCTGCTGGAAGATAAAATTGAGGTGGTGGCACACCAGCTTTTTCCTTCCCCCCCTGGTTAGAAAGAAGAAAATGCGTGGAGACTATTGTAAAGAAAAAGACTCAAAATACAACATATACAAGGTTTTGTTGTAACACTGAACAATGTTAGCAGTTTTAATTGGTTTGAGTATATACACAAAAACAATTTTAGCTTTGAGAGGAGGAAAAAAAATCTACTAGAAAGAAAATTTTTCTTCATTCCAGATGGTCAGAGAAAACAATTATTGCTCTTCCTTAAACAAACAATTAACTTCATCAAGAAGAAAAGTATTAAGACTAACTGACTGTTTTGATCTCTCGTCAGACAGTTCAGATTGTCTCAGATGATGCAATTCTTATCAAGCCTGATTTTTTTTGGCAATTCATGGAACGTAATGGCAGAAGAGAAATAATTTTGTAACAAAGTAATAAGTACCTCTTAAAATGTAATATTCAGAAGAGCAAAACCAAAGAGTTCACTGCTTTGTATCAGGGAAACATAAACAAGATGGACCCATGAAGAAAGCAGAGACAGCTTTAACAAAACAACCACAACTAAGATCAGTTCTCCACTGACTTGCACCTTTTGTAATCAGGGATTTTCATTAAAATAGAGCTGAGGCTTTCTCCTCTTCTCCTTTCCCTCCTCCGCACTTTGTACAGGTATAGATTACTAAAGCAGGCAAGGAGCACTGGTAAATCAAGTTCAGCAGAAATCCAGACATATTTGCATCTGAATGGAATTATTACAGCTTCTTTTTGTAATCGTTTTCAAAAAGAATATCATTGCTGAAGAAAAAGCACTCCATCATTGAGGTATATCAGATGTCTGCTACTTTCTCAGTGTCACTGGGATGGCGTGAATTTCAAAGTTACTTTGAGAAGTTAGCGAAAGTTTTGCTTGAATACAGTTTTTGAAATCAAACCCAGGATTCACTTTTTGGTGTTTAGTTTTTGCACCTAACAAATACGAAAATAGTAACTGCACTGCTCTGAACATGTACTTTGTCTTCAAAGTACCTTAAAAAATGCAACTCTGCATACTGGTTTATCACTTCTATTCTGAGTCACCTTTTAGGTGCTTCCAAGGTAACTGGAATTATATTTTATGATATTTGCTCAGCGTTCTTTCCATCATTGTTAAGAGAGAGTAGATGGGTAGTCACTAAGTAGTCAAAGCTTTGAGAAGAGTAATATGAGTATTAACAGCATGGGTTAGGAAATGTGCCGGTTTTGGCTGGGGTAATTTTCTTCACAGTAGCTCGTATGGGGCTATGTTTTGGATTTGTGCTGAAAACAGTGTTGATAACACAGGGATGTTTTTGTTATTGCTAAGCAGTGCTTACACGGAGTCAAGGCCTCTTCTGCTTCTCACCCCACCCCACCAGCGAGTAGGCTGGAGGTGCACAAGAAGGTGGGAGGGGACACAGCCAGGACAGCTGACCCCAGGGATATTCCATACCATGTGACGTCATGCTCAGCATATAAAGCTGGGGAAGAAGAAGGAAGGGGGGACGTTTGGAGTGATGGTGTTTGTCTTCCCAAGTCACCGTTACGCATGATGGAGCCCTGCTTTCCTGGAGATGGCTGAACACCTGCCTGCCGATGGGAAGCAGTGAATGAATTCCTTGTTTTGCTTTGCTTGCATGCATGGCTTTTGCTTTACCTATTAAACTGTCTTTATCTCAACCCACGAGTTTTGTCTTTATCTCAATCCATGAGTTTTGTCACTTTTACTCTTCTGATTCTCTCCCCCATCCCACCAGGGGGGAGAGAGCAAGCAGCTGTGTGGTTCTTAGTTGCCAGCTGGGGTTAAACCATGACAGGGAAGAACCTCCATCAGAATTCTCTAACATTTGTTTTCTGACAAATAAGCAACAGGATGTACACTGCATGCAGTTATACCACAGTAAATCAAGAACTCCACTACAAATGACAGGGTAACTTTTAATTCATATAGCTAATAGATTTTCACCAAATAAAATTCATGTTTGTATTTTTTGTAAGGTGGGAAATATCTTCTACTGGTAAGAGTAAGCAAAATATAAACAATAGCTATATTCAAAAATTATTCTTAAATATACTTTTTTAATTCCCCCACGTAGTTTTAATATCTTTTAATTGTACATTAATGAACTATAGTTATACTCCAGGAGAAGTATAGAGTTACTGTCTGATTGATCAGGGATAGGGTTAGGAAAGCCAAGGCTGATCTGGAGTTAAATCTGGCAAGGGATGCAAGGGCAACAAGGAAATGTTCTACGAATATGTAAACAGCAAAAGGAAGGGCATTGAAAAGGCTGAGGTACTTAATGCCTTATTTGCCTGTTTCTACCAGTAAAACCAGTCCTCAGGAATCCCAGGCCCCTGACACTAGAGGGAAAGTCTGGAACCAGGAAGACTTGCCCTCAGTAGAGGAGGACCAGATTACAAAGTACTTAAACAAACAGTATGTATGTAAGTGCATGGGACCTGATGGATTGCACCTGCAAGGGCTGAGGAAGATGGTTCATGTCTTTGTGAGGCCACTTTCAATTATCTTTGAACAGTCATGGTGATTGGGGGAGATTCCTGAAGACAGGAGGAGAACAAATATCACTCCTACCTTCAAGAAGTGTAAGGAGGAAGATCTGAGAAACAGAGACCAATCAACTTCACCTTGATCCCTGGGAAGGTGATGGAGAAAAATCCTTCTGGAAAGCATTTCCAAATACATGAAGGACAAGAAGGTGATCGGAAGTAGTTAAGATGGATCTACAAAGGGGGAATGGTGCTTGACCACCCTGATAGCCTTCTACAACAAGGTGACTAGCTTGATGGATGAGAGGAAAACAGTGGATGTTGTTTACCCTGAATTTAGTAAAGCCTTTGACACCACGTCCTGTAACATAATCATAGACAAGATCACAAAGTACAGGTTAGACATCTGGACAGTGAAGTGGATTGAAAATTGGCAGAACAACCAAGCCTAGGGGGTTGTAATCAGTGGCACAAAGTCCAGTTGGAGGCAAGTCAATAGTGGTATACCCCAGGGGTCAATAGTGCGGCCAGTGCTGTTTAACCTCTTCATTATTTACCTGGACAATGGGACAGAGCGCACCCTCAGCAAGTTCACTGATGACACAAAACTGGGAGGAATGGCTGTTACACCAGATGGTTGTACTGCCACTCAGAGAAATCTGCCTGAGACTGGAGAACTGGACAGAAAGGAACATCATGCAGTTCAACAATGGGAAATGCACCAGTACAGGGTGGGGACTGACCAGCTGGAGAGCAGCTTTGCATAGGACATTGTGATCCTAGTGGACAGCAAGCTGACCATAAGCTGTGAATGCACCCTCATGGCAAGGAAGGCCAACAGTATCCCAGGATGCATTAAGATGATCTTTGCAAAGGAGGTGAACCTTCCTCTCCACTCATCATTGCTGAGGCCACATCTAGAGTGCTGGGTCCAGTTTTGGGCTCCCCAGTTCAAGACAGACATGGATTTACTGAGTGGGTCCAGCACAGGGCCACAAAGGTGGTTAAGGAATTGAATTATTTTTTACATGAGGAGAGGCTGAGAAAGCTGGGACTGTTTAACCTAGAGAAATGAAGATTCAGGAGGATCTGATCCATGCGTATAAATACCTGATGGGAGGGAATGAAGAGGATGGAGCCAGACTCTTCTCAGCAGTGTCCACTGACAGGACAAGAGGCAATGGGCACAAATTAAAACACATGAAATTCAATCTGAACACGAGTAAACACTTTTGTTACTGTGCAGGTAGTCAAACATAGGAACAGGTTGCCCAAAGAGATTGTGTAGTCTCCATCTGTGGAGATATTCAAAACCTGACTGGACACAGTCCTGGGCAACCTGTATAGCTGACCCTGCTTGAGTAGGGGGGTTTGAAGAGGTGACCTCCAGAGGCCTCTTCCAACCTCAACCATTCCATGATTCCGAGCAAAGACCTCATTAAAAATATTATACTGTATGATCTTTTATGTTACAGGAACAATATTTATGGACTAAAAGGATTATTTTCTGTGAATGTAATTTATCCCTTTAGCAGAGAAAAATATCCTAAAACATTGTGTGTGGAGAAGTCGTTTGAAAAAACTTAGTATCAGTTTGTTTTCATTCTAGGTATTTTGAAAAAGTGACATTTAGTGCCTCTCTTGTAACTCTTAATTATTTAATCACTTAATTTAAACATTAATTTTAAAGTTTTGTATTTGTTGCATTAATCTTTACTAGTCATTAAAAGAATCCTCTTTGTCAGTAGAAAAAAGTATCTATAAGGCTCTTAAGGTGTAAATTGGATGTTAAAAAAAAAGGAAGATGCATTTTATTAGAATCCTTCATATTTAACTTAAGTAAACTGCAAGAACAGAAATGTGAATGATTCTGAGGTAACTACTGGGTAATACCCACTCAATGGCACTGAAAACTGGATACAGAATGCTCAATGAACTTCTCTGCAGACCTCAATTAACCTGTAAGACACTACTCTGGGATACATATTGAGATAAATTCCTGAAAAGCAGTAACACTCAAAAAAAGGTTAGAGATTTTTACGTATAGTGAAAACTATAGCTGCAAGTTAAGATATAAACACTAATCATAATAGAAACCTCCTTGAAAGGGACCATTACCTGTAGGGGACAAAGGAGCAAGTAATTATATAATTTCCAGTATCAAAAGGATTCATTTTCTCTGAAACACTGTTACCAGTTACTACATCTATTCTGAGCAAAGATGGATAGTCCTACACTCATAGTGGCTTATTCCCCTAATTGATAGGATTCGTCTGGATTTACAGCTACAAGAGGGAAATAGTTTGTCCAGTGCAGAGAACAGAAATATACCTATGGAATCATTAATTTATATAACTGAAAAGGCTTATAAGTGTCCATGTAACATAGTTGTAGCAGCAGCAGCTTTTCTTCCAGTATCAGTCCTCTAAGTTATCACGCAAACATATCACATGTTAGTGCGAAACAAAACCTGTGAGGTCTTTGTTAACTGTAACAGTTAACACGCTTATGTTTACATTTGCACTTAGAGATGTCTGATCTGAAATATGAAACACAGATCCAAAAGTTAGAAGCTTACATATAACATTTTATCTCAAGTCTTCCTATACCAATAATGTAGAAAATAAAGCATTGGTAAGTGCACATTAAACATTTATTTTTTAGTTTCCCCTTTATTTCTTCAGATATAATCAACCCCAATAGTCAGAGTCTATCCGAACGCAATTTATTAAAGGGAATCCAGCAAGCTACACTTGTTATTAGCAATATCGAGACACTTCATGGAAGGTAATCAGCATGAAGTTATTGCAGGGTGTTGTGGTTTAACCAGGACACAGGGCACTGGCTAGGACAGGCTGGACTTGCTGGTCAGTTCTGAAGAAGGGAGTCCTGCACAGAAAAAAAAAAAATCTAAGATCTTCAGATGGAAATTATTTGGGCAATTTTGATTCACAGAAACATTCAAAAGCATTATTTTCATTCTACAGTGGAATGAAAATTAATGCCAGGAACTTGAATGTTAACATGGACACACTTACTGTCCTCAGCCAGGCATACAAAAACCAAAGCCTGGAGAAGTTTGAACTGTTGCCTTCCACATCCTTCTCCATCTCTGGTTCTGAAAGGGGAATGGGGATATCCCTTCCAGGAAGACACCGATAATGTGTGTCTGATAAACATGCTCATTTGGAGCATGTTTAAAAAAAAAGCCCGAAGTTGTTAAATACATAAATGAAGAAAAAAGTAACTATAAACAGAAAATTAGAGATGATTACAGCTCATCACAGTAAATGGATTTGAGTAGCTACTATAGGTATGTATGACCAGCTTTATCTAATAGCATAGAAATGTTAATAAAATGAGATTTTTTTTTCCCCTTGAAGTGCACTGTAAATAAGTAGCATCATTCCCACAGCTAAGAGAAGAATTGAGCGTGAGTTATTTATACTGTCTGGATCAGATTTAGATTCTTTCAGACATTCTGTGAGTTTTGTGGTCAAGATGCAATCTTTCAATAATTCAGATGTCATCAGAAAAGAATAAGAAGTCTTGTTTGGAAACATCATAGTAAACAAGTTTAAAGTGTTGAAAATACACAATGCAAGGACAAAACAAAGTTATTGTTTAGTTGGCATTTGAATTAAATTGTTTATATTATTATATGGACTATGAGCCAGAAAATAAAGGGTTTTGAAATGATGTTGTGCTGTCAAGAAGTAGGATGAACTAGAAACATTTATAAGTGGCAGATAGGGATGTTCTGAAGGTAAATGTTAATACTGAAAGACAGAGTAAAACCAAGGAACATCACTGAATTTATGCAGGTCACCATTTAGATTTTAATTCTGACCAGTTCAAGAGACTTTGTTTGAAGCTAGATGTTGTTTTTTATAGCTCAGGAAGGTTAGGTATTAAATAGTAACTGTAAAGCCTGAGTATATAAAATTTACAGATTTTACCTAATAAACAGTAATAATTTTTGCCAGCTTGGTAATTCCTGATCATACTTTCCCATTTCCAGTAGTTCTTGATCCTCCCTGAGAAGTGTGGCTACAGCCAGAACTTTGAGGTAGAATCAAACCTGCTTGCTAGGTCCCTCTCTGCCTGCTCAAATCCATGCTTTGGGAGTTTTTCCCACCTGAGCATTCCCAGCTAAGGGCTTCCCTCTAAGAAACCCAGAGTGAAACTAGGAAAAAAAGCAAAAGCAGCAGCATTCCTTCTAAAGGTACAGTTACTACTTTTAAATAATAATTTAAAAAAGCACAGTATATACACAGTAGCCTGTTGAAGAAACAAACCAGTCATCCATTTGCCAGAGACATGTACTTTTATAATGACATTTAATGACAATGGACTTTTATAAATTTTTGTAGTCTTTATTATTTAAAAGCCAGCGTATGTGTATATCCCTACATATAGCAATGGGAACTTTGGCAAGAAGCAAGCTGCACTGCTCCACAGGAAGAGGAATAGTCTGACCAGGCATTGCTCTCCATCCTCACTTTCAATTAGCAGGACTGGAGCCATGTGATGGACCCAGCATACAAATGGAAGTGATGGCCAAGATTATGTTTTCCCCTCACAACTGCACAGGACAGAAGAGGAAAGCTTGCCCTATGTTTTTGCTCCATTTATACTTAACCTAAATGAGATCCATATCTCCCCCACTCTTGTACTTCATTCAGGTGGCTGATGTCATAAAACGTCTCCAGTCTCAGTGATAATGCAACACTTCCAAGCAGGAGACACACAGTGGGCACATTACAGTGGCTGTTTTCACCTCTGCCTCAGGCAACATTAACAAGAGTGGACATCTGCTGGGTTCCAGAAACAGTCATTCTTAAAAGTCCCTGTCTCTCCCAAGACTACAGAATGTTTAAGGGGTTTTTAGTGAGTTTCAGCTGACAGCACCAGTCACAGCAGTGTGTTTTATCCAATCAGAGACCCTTGATTTCTGTTTTGCTGTACTGGTAAGAGGTGGGAGGAGAGTCTGATTCAAAACTAGCCTGCAAACAGAGCTGGTAAAACTTAGCCTCCAAGCAATGACTTCCCGCACACACACACGTTCACAAATAAAGGATAGAAAATATGGTCAATTCCTCACCTAAACTGGCAGTCATGCCTATTTATCTTGGCTGAGAATATGTTCCAGTAAGTCCTGAGCTAAAGGACTCTGAGTGCAATAGAGACCTGAATGTACAGACAAGTGGGTTAAAATGCAGCATTGAAAAGCAGCCACCCCTGGTGTTAGATGGGTTTGCTTTGGGTTATCTTTCTGTCCCTGCACACCAGGGTCCTTTTAGTT
This sequence comes from Pygoscelis adeliae, assembly GCF_000699105.1. Taxonomy (NCBI): domain Eukaryota; kingdom Metazoa; phylum Chordata; class Aves; order Sphenisciformes; family Spheniscidae; genus Pygoscelis; species Pygoscelis adeliae. Next base: position 7,443,013 of record NW_008825428.1, read on the forward strand.
TCACATGTGTTAACACATGGATTTAAATCTATTTTTTTCTCCTAGGATAAACTGGCTTCCACTGATGTAACTATGATAAGAGCAAAATCTATACAGCATGAAGCAGTTTCACCCAATAGCTGGGTTTTTTTCCCTTTACTGAATAGAAGTGAATTGAAATACTGTAAAATAAATTACCACACAGTCCTCAGGTATATGGAGTGCTAAATGGGAACATTAACTGAATACTGACAGCTTGAGCAAATATTCATTATATAGTGTCACAACAGTTTTTGTAGCCCAGTAGTGGAGAGATACATGTTAATAGTATCTTAAGACACTTGTAACCTCCTGCTGGTGTTGCAGATTTGATGACCAGATGTGGAAAGCAGCTACTAGGAGCTTATGCCTTAAGATGGAAATCACAGCAAAGAACCTCTGCTTTTCTTCAGGGAAAATTGAGGTTAAAAGTCTGGCAAAAACAAAACAAAAAATTAAAAAGGACACATACATAACTACTCCAAGACAGAGGAAGAAATTATTTCACAAGTTTTTCCAGAGACAGCAGTTTCTTTCAACACCAAAAGTTTCTCAAGAAAAAAATGATGCAATCTGAGCAACACGTGCAGTGTTCCTGTGTTTCACTGTCTGCTCTTATGTTGATATATCCCATTCCTCTAAATGTATATACTTCAATGTAGTCAAGTACCTAAAGGCATCTTCCTGCATCAGGAAGCCATCTGGGTTTTGCTTAAAATATAAGATCAAAAAGAGTGGACCACATGACATTCTTTTGAGACAATCTCCCATTTAGACTTTGCAAAATCTGAAGTGTTTAAACCTTATCACCTCCTCTGGCTGAGAATAATTCTAGGTTTTTTCTGCTGTTATGGGCGACATGTTGGACTATGTTCTTAAAGGTCTTTTCCAACCTAAACAATTCTATGATTCTATGTTTATTTTTGCCAAAACCTTCAAATTTTATTGCTTTAAAGTAATTTTTCCCCTAAGTAGACAGTTTTAGAAAAAAATTTTAAAAAATGATCTGGAACTATTTTATGGATTAGGCACCCCTCCCCAAATATAAACTGTGAAGATGAAGTATTCAGTGTCTGACATCTGTGCTTCCTAAAAAAAATGTTGGCAGACATGTTATTTCTATCTTCGCTGCTTTTATTTGTGACTTTGCTTTCATTATTTCCGTATGCATAAGATGTTTACAGAAAGGATAGAACCATGTTGATCACTGAAAAAATAGTTTAGGTAATTGGTAAGTGGGTAAAAGGCTTCCAGAAGCACATTTGCTTTAGCATTAGAAATGCTTCTATCCCCTGCAATAAATTAGTGCTTGTTACTTCCAGGTCCAAATTCATAGAATAATAGACACCATTTCATCCATTTTTATTTCCCCTAAAGGATGAGAGTAGGAAGGAAGTGGGAGAAAGAGAAAGATATGTAGCAAAGTAATAATGAAGACCAAGACTGAGATCTTAGGCTGTGTCAGTAATTCACTGCCTAATTAAAATACTCTAATTAAAGAGAACAACTTTTCAGGTCTTGGTATACCCATAAGTGTGTCATTTTTATTGATAAACACTGAACTTTAAAGTAAGGCCTATTAGATTTTTGGAAGCATAGTATTTGAAGGGTTCTTCAAAATGCTAAAACGCACAGTAAATAGAGTGTTGCAAGTGCAAACAGAAGCATTTCTGTAGCACTTGCTATAAGTATATGCCTATGTGTTGATCAAGAATATGAAACCTTTTGTCAAAGGCCTTACTGAGGCTCTCTAGGCAGTTATTTCACTTTCAACAAAATTTGCTATGAGAAGCATTTTTGTAGTTCTTATTTTTGTTATGCTGGATATTTGCATGAAAACAAGTTCTTTTCCTTAGGAGCTTATTCTTTACCTGGAGCCATAATATTTCCACTGAAATACTACAATGATGTCACAGAGGCAAATCAAAAGAGGATATTCTGTTTAAAAACTGTTGATGCTTACAGGGTTGTTCTAATACTGAAGGACAACAGGTATCCCCTAGTGATTAGTTCAGAATGGAGTTTCTCATGCACTAGCAGCTTTTAAAATAAAAAACAGCTTGGAAAGCAGTCCAAATTGTCCCCTTCCAATTTAAACATATTTTCCTTCTCTCCACGTTTAATGGGCAAATCCCACTCATAGTATTCATTTACATGGTGGACCAAAAAAACCCACCTTCAGTTTCAGCCTATCTTAACCACCATCTAGGAAGCAATATTAATCACAACCACCAAGGAGGTAACATTAATCACAAGGAGACATGCTACTTCACTGGACATTGTTCTGGTTGCAATTAAGGACTATATCCCATCTCTTCCTTCTAAAACACATTGTGTTCTCCCTGAAGTGTCAGAAGTCTTTACTTTGCTATATATACACCCCTTACCTACAGTGTCATCCACTGTATAGCCTCTGTAATTCCTACCCATTTATCAGGCAGTGAAGCATATCAACTCCTTTTTAACCATGTTGCTGCAAGTACCCTTCCCATATATGACTTCAACACCTTTCTGTAAAGGGAACACAGACTGCAACAGCTATTGACCATTTCTTCAAGGTTAATCAAGAGAATCGCCAACTGAGAGGTGAGCAAAGAGCAACATACCCATCACTGCCATGTAAATTAGGCCGAAGACTGGGACGAAACAGCAACAGTCATGAAAAATACCATAAAAGCAAATCACAGAGGGGCAAGGAAAACAAAATAATATTGCTCGACTTCTGAAATCCCATTGCTTTAAAACTATTTTGTTTCATAAGCCCATGTTTATGAAAGGACCATTAGAATTGGGATGAACTTGCTTAAAGTCAGATGGTTTTGTGATTCATTTTAGACTCTCCAAAGCAGCAGGGAACAGTTGCAGTAGCTATGTTTAAGAGGCCTAGGATAAGAACTAATGGATAAAGGAGAGAGAAACTGATGGAACTGTTACATCAATAAGATCGCAGTGACATATTTTTAGAACAAAGGCAGCTGAAAGAACTATGCATACAACCTCCATAGTGCAAGAGTTTTTGTCTAGGTCAGCAGAAGAAAACAAACTTCATGATTTAAGTAAGGATTGTAGAGTCACTGAGGTTTGAATTATAATCTGTACTTTTGTTCCAGAAAAGTAACATTGTGATGTTCTAAATACGAGTTCCATTTATGAAAAAAACCTAGAGACCAAGTCGTGTTCTTTTAAACTTAGTACACCACAACACCAGGCTAATAAAGGTATCTTGAAAGTAAACAGAACAATTTGTTAAGTATGGCAAAAATTTGGAACTAAGCTTATTTCAGAGTCTACCAATTTGTTTAAATCAAAGATGTGTCTTGGCATAGTAATAACCCCAGAACAAAATCATATCCATAAAATACTGGAATATTCAAATCAGATTATTCCTACAGCCAGCTGGAAATATGCAGAGTAAACAGAATCTTAGCAGGATAATCTTACAGAAAAATACATCATTTCTTCTGAAAAAGAGTATTAGTCTTTTTGGAGTGTTTAAAGATAATAAGGGGGGGGGGGGGTTCCCCTTTTTTTTTTTTTTTTTTTGACATTCTTAAAAAAAGCCAGTAAGCAATTAAAAAAAAAAAATCAATCAAGATTTGGGAGTGAACCTCTTCTGTTCTCTGAAGTCAGTGTATTTAAAACTTAACAGCTTGCTTTTGTAGTGAATTGATCTTAATAAACAAAAAGACAATCAAACCAAAAACGTAAAGCATTGGGTACCTCTGAGCCCCTTCTCCAATATAGCAAAGATATATTCAGCCTTCTTTCATGAATGATAACAGTGCCTGTATCATCTAGATGTGTGTCTTTCATCTTCCTTCTAACAAGAATGCAGAAGAAAAGTATGATACCTAGCTTTATGGAGGACTATGTCCATATATAAGGGCAAAATATACTAAGCAGCTTTATAAGAGAGGGTGCTGAAAACATCACCTTAGCATTTCTTACTGTACTGCAAGTTGAGAGAGGTGGATAAGCAAGAGCTAGACGGGATCCAAGTCCCATTTCCTACACTGCAGGGAAGTTTGCAGGCAGCATAAGATAAATTGCTCTAGTCATAGGTCATCTTCAATGTTTATAGAGCACTTTTCTTGTGAATGGTCCCAGAGTGAGTCATGAACGTTATAAACAAATTACACTAGCATTACATAGTGGCTTGTACTTGCCAGAAATAGCAATAAAAGGAATTCAGTATGCAAATGATATATACTGCAGTTTCTTGGCTGAATAAGAATTTTGCTTTCATAGACTGAAAAATTACTTTGCAAAAACATAACTGGCCTAAATTTAATCATTTCCTACCATCTCAAATAGGAGTTGGTATTAGTCCAAAGAAGTCCCTTGCTCCCGGCCAGGAGTCACTGTTTCTTTCCTTCCTACCCTTCCATAGAAGACTGCTGTGTAGTTTAATCACTAGATACAAACCTTGAATTACTAATGTTCTTTCAACACCCTGGTTACTCATATTGGAATTGTTCACCAGTTACTACAAGCGAGTTGTTTTTTATGTTTGCGTTGTTCATTTGGGTTTGTTCCCTTCCCCCTGCCCCCCAAGAGTTCTTATTCCACTGTTTCATCATTCAGACTTCATTATGCAACCTGGCAAACTGACCACATAAGTTACATGAACTTCTAGTACAGGACTGTCAGACGGATGCACTGGAAAAATATTAACTTGGTGGGGGTGAGATGAGATGTAAGGCAAAATTCATGAGAAACGCATTTTCTTTCTACCCCCACTCTTCTGAAAATAAATAAATTCTACAGTCTTAGAATCATACTACTGGGTTCTGACCACAAGCAAAGAAGCAGCTGTCGTCTGGGTTCAGTGTATACTCATATAAATTCCCACTGTCTTCTTTCATGCCTGCCTAGAAACCCAGCCATGAGAACTGAAGCCATGTTCTGACTCATCCAGTTTCCTGATGGGTAGGTAGTTCAGTGAGTCAGCCTGTATTTTCAAACACAGACCAACAAACCTGGCAAGTGATGATTCAAGCCAATGGGCTTTATATTTTTATAGCCATCATACATTCAGTGCCTTTGTGTCTAGCTACATCTGTTATCCTTTTCATATCCCTAGTAAAGCTCTGATGCAAGAGCCTTTGCAGATTGGTTAACCATTTACAGGCACATGTCCATGTTCATTGATGGAGCTGCTTTTATTTTAGGAATGTAGAATTTTGTTGATGTCATGTTGTGACTCAGATAGCATGCTTTCACTAAAACAGATTTGTGTTATTGAAAGAGATCACTGTCACAAGAAAATTTGTTGTTAGGAGAACTACCATCAAAGAATAAAGTTTTGAATTTAAATCATGTAATGTCCAGCACACTTCCATAGTTTAGTGTGCAATCACACAACAGAAGGGAAAACCCAAGTTTCAAATGTTCTCCTATGGTACCATTCCCATCAGATATATAAAGGAAAATCCCTTGCTCAACAGGTTTTAGATTATACTAAGATAGTATTAAATGTCCTTGTCCAAAAAAGGGTGAAAATCAGTTTTAGCAGATTTTGGTCAATCCTAGTGCTTTGAGCCCATTGTTGCTTAGAAAAAAAAAATAAATTGAAAAACAGGGATAGAGGGAGAAAAAAACCCAGTTTTGGTTGCTGCTTTTTGCTATAAAATTGCAGAACATGCATTTCAAGTTGCGGAGAATTTAACACAATTAAATTGTGCAGTAATTTTACCTCTTTCCTAATGGAAGTTTTGGGTTCTTTTATACTATAACAAAAGCATCTTGCATAGCATTTCCACGTTCCTGGCCATTCAGAGTTCAGTCATATTCTGAAAACAAGGTTCAGTGGTTTTATTTATTTTCCCAGCATTTCTGTTTTACAACAGATCTCTACTTTTTCCCTTAAAATTATCAACATCAGTCTAAATGAGCAATAAGGAATGCCAGAGATAGGGGAAGGAACTTCATACAAAACTGTCTGCGTTTGAATTCCTCTGCCTGCAGTGCACTCTCCAATAAGTTTTCATCCATGAATACACAATTGGAACTTTTTTTAAATGTGACTAAAATAGAAAGCAAAACTGGTCAGTGCACATGAAATATTTTGAATTATTACTATTTTAAATTGTTATTTCCCTGCAGAAAAACCTGCCCCCTCATTAGCACAAAACAAAAACAAGCAAACAAAAAAAAAGCCTCTGTACTCTTAAAGTTATGTAATAGTCAAAGCCAAAGCAAAAGAAACCATTTTTTAAGATTTCCATTGCAAATAAGTTTATTCAACATTTGCTATTATATTTTCATCATAATATTTCAGTGAAATCCAGAACTACCACATGCTATGAGGCAGACTTTTCAAGTGCAATAGTGTTTTTATCATCTTAGAACTAAAGGATATGCACATATTAAAAAAAGAAGTGTCTAGTACTAAGTTAAACAAGTTAAAATATGCATTGCTCAAAACAGCTCCTGGTACTACAGGCATTTGGCTTTCTGATTGCTCAGAATAAAACAAAAGATTATTTTCCCATTTCTCAAATGAAGCACAAATACTTCCAGGTTTATTTTGTTAGTTAGTATCATTCACAAAAATGAAATCTCTCCCAATTAATATAGTGAATAAATCTGGAGATTATACTTCTCAAAAAATACCAAGTAGTTGTTCCACATAGCAATGCCAACAGCAACATTTTCTGATTTTAAAAGATTTCAACTCTAACAGCATGCTTATCCTATACTATTGCATATTACTTCTCCCCACAGATTCAGATGCAGAAGAGATACAGAAATTCATTTTAAAAAACCCAACAATTGAACAAAAATATTTCTACATCCAATCTGAAATTAGTCATTTGTACTTGTCATGAGAGCCCAATCTGATAGTATGGCCACTAAGAAAACTATTGACACATTACCTAAACTTAAACCTCCAACAAAAAAATAAAGTGACCCAAGGTCAACACACAGGTGGCAAATCAACATAAGGGGCAAAATACATGGAGGGAAGAAACAAAGTCTATTTCTGAAGAACAATTTATAGCCATCAAAAGCAAAAGAAATACATTCAAAGTGGTAGCTAAATTCTTTAGTCAACAGGAGCACTCGTAAAAGCTTCAATCATTACTTAACCAAATTGCACCAGAAGCTTCCCCACTAGAATATACTCCCATCCTTGGAGAGAAATGTTAAACTCAAAATTTATGATTATTTTAATACAGACTACAAGAGTAATCCCTAAACCCAACGTTAACTCAAGTACATACTTTCTCCACTTCCTCAGATGTCAATGGCAACAAAAGCAAACAGCTGGCAGGCCCTATGAAAGCATTCCAAAAAACCAATCAGTTTTTATGTGACAAATATAAAAATAAATATGCAAGCATTCAATAAATCAACATAAAATGATGTAAAAGCAGAATTAAAAAAAAAGCAGTCTTTGTACAAAACAACAAATGCACAAACGTATACTAAGCATAACAGTAGATGCCTCTTGCTTCCATTTCCTACCTTTCTTAAGCATTTTGAGGGTGCAATCCAAAGTTCTCCTAAGCATTTTGCTCTGTAGTTTCTTCAAACCACAAAGGTACTCCCACTAGTTTTAAACCACTCTCTAGTTCCTGATCTATTTTTTCTTCCCTTAAAATAAAAAAAAAAAAAGAAATCTTATTGCAAAGTATTTTAAGCAATTCATAAATGATTCAAAACTCCCTTTAAGTTATCAAAACTTTGAACTTCAAATATAAAAAAAAAAAACAAAAAAAACAAAAAAACCCAACCAACAAAATCCCAGCATGTAACATTTAATGTTGGATACCTAAGATAGTTCCTTAGATGGGGGACACAAAGTTTAAGGAACCTATTCACATCCTACTAGGTACAAAAAACCTGTCCCTTCGTCTCCCTGTCTTACCCCAATAAAGAGGCAGAAGGAAGCAGGAAGCCCGCCCTCCTTATTTACATAGGCACGAGTCTAATTAAGCTCAAATACAATTACTTGAAAAAGCACAAAACAGTTTCACTAAGAAAAAAACATTTTTAAGCAGTGGGCAACTGAAAAATGCTGTGCAAATTCTCAAATGCTTTATGGTTGCTGTAATAGTGCTAAGGATTACCTGACCCCTGACAGCTGAAATCCATGTGAGGCTCTCAGAAGTTATCAGGACAGCTGGTCAGCAGAAAGGATACTAGGCTGGTGCTAATAATCCAGAGATCAATGGATCACTCTTTTAAGACCTAGGGAATTGCTTTATAACACCATCAATCTGGCAGATAAAGGTCCTGAAAGTTTATTTGTTTAATTTTAACAAGGATGCAGAAACAGCCCTATGCTGACTTTTCTTAAGTATTTTAGGATACTTCAGTAAAAATTGAATTTGTTCCTAGTTGCATCAATTCCCTTTCATTCCTATCTTTCTAATAGACCAAAAGGAACAGAGATCTTGAAATGAAATTGAGTGAAACAGGATAGGCAATGAATGTACTAGATTGCTAAACTGTTTCAGGTGTTCTTCTCCAAGTGTTTCAGATTAACAGCAAGGAAATCAGATGCATTAGCTATTTAGGCATTTTTTGAATCCACTTTGCATAATGGTATTTGAACATTAGAAGACTAAAAGTACCATTGATCATGCCCTAAATAACAGTGTTTTGAGTTTCCCATGTAGCTCAGTGGGTGGGTTTTTTAAGGTCTTATTTCTCTACTGGCCATGTCACAGTTTTACCCTGTAAACCATGGGCTGTTGCTAAAAAAGTCATTTTCAGAAGAAGGACTTTCTGTGGTATGATAAGCTATGATATTCATAACTTTCCTGTATGAACATATCCATCAAATCACAAGCACAACAAAACACAAATGCATATGATGATATTAATGAATTACAGCTTCTTTAAAAAAAAAACGCATTCTTCCCTGTCCCTCCAAGTGCGTAATAGAGTAATTAAGAGTGGAAGAAAAGACAATATAGAAATCAGTCTACCCAAGCATCTGAAAAAAAAAGGTTTTGAAAAGGAAAGTGAGCCAAAACAAAATAAATTTTGTAAAAAGTAAGAATTAATTTTAATCTGCAGCTTCATTCTAACAAAGGTTGGTGATTTTAAACAAGCCACCTATGCAGGCTCAGCAAGCTGATGTAGCTTATTGACTAGTTCAAGAATCAGGGCATTAATATAGTCAAGGTCTACCTCTAGAAGTGTGGTGTGATGGTGGAGCAGCATACTATTGTACTCATGGACAGGTGACAAGTGATAGCACATGAAATAGTCAAACCTAATGGTTAAACAGGATAAAAAGCACAGTTGATACAAACTGCATACCTGAAGAGAAGCTTACCTGACAGTTATGATGCCAGTCACCACTGCATGTAGAAAAAGCAGGATCCAGCAACAGCATTACACTCTTTTTCCCTGGAAGAGTTCCCCGAATAATTTTTCTTTTGAATGGCCAAACTTTTCCAAACATTTTGTTGAGCAGAAACCAAATTCGCATGCAACTTACTGGGGAAGTGGTTTGGTTCAAAGCACCTCTCAGGAAAAGGATGCATTTGTACAAACTAAATAGTATGACAGAGGGAATTCAATTCTTGCGGGATACAGTAATAGTTGTTCTTTTCCAATATGGCTGGAAAAGTAGAAGCATTATGTCTATTAGCTTTATAAAAAAAATAAATTTAATCTCTTCAGGACAGGAAACAGAAAGACCATATAATGGATAATTTTTGTATTACTGTGAATAGGACAGTTGTCTTAATAAAAGAGAGGCATGCAACTGAGATGTTTTGACTCTGGTACTTATTCAAATAAAGGCTGTCCTCACCTTTGTGTGCAAAAGCAATTTCCACAGCAAAATAAAATGGCCTATGGATAAACAAGATCTATGTACCCTGAGAGTAATAAAACATGCATGTGATGAAAGACGGGTTTTCTTTTGCGCATGCTGACCTATTCATATTACTATAAGTACCTGTAAATCCAGTGTAACAGTTGAAAATATGTCAACCACACAGCTTATTCATTATAAATCAACAGATAAAAACTAACTAAACAGATAATGCTCTTTGCCAACTCTTTTTGAAGCAAGCCAAATCTCAGGATATTTTAACAGGAGGTTTATGTTGGTCTACTTAGAAATTAATATGCAGACACGGAAACTCATGCTTCTAGAGCAGTACATAAAGACCACAACAATAATATATTTTTTACATAAGATTCTGAGAAAGGAGGGTGCAAACTGCAGTGAAATGGATCATTTTTCAGCCTGATGTACAGCTGCTTGGATTTGAAATCTTTGTAACACCCTGCTTGATATAAAGAGGAAAAATGGTCTGGCTCAGGGTTTTTTCATGCTTTTGGGGTACATAGCTATTTAGATTGCTTAAAAATCTCATATCCTTCTAATATAGATATATTAATTAGAAATGACATTATGCTTCTCCTTAAAAGCAGGCACATGTTAATGACCTGTTCCTCTGTTTTCTGCTTTCTTGGGGAATGGAGATTAATACAAGAGCAGTTTCTCCTGCAGTAAAGCACAAGGCTATTTGAAACATTTTAAATGTAACTGATAATCAAGGACAGGAAAAACTTCTGCTGATAGAAAAACTTGAATCTGATAACGTTACTGTAATATTTACTTTGACCTTTGGTAATGTCAAATACATAATAATCAAATCTGTAAGGATCTGATAATGAAAGTGAGAAGGCTGGTGTTCTTTCCTGATGATGCCTCTTTCTCCTGGTGGTAACTATCTCAAAACCATAGTGTGACTTATGAAAGTCCTGCTTTTTGTTTGCGTTGTGGGCAGAACACAGATACCTGCTCGTATTTAGTCTCTGAGCCTAATCCATAAGCATTTGAAGAGTTTAGTGACTTTAACAACCAATAGTGTCTTTAATATAAAGTGTCATCAACCCATGATCTCTCCTGTCCTTTTGGGGTGAGTTTTATTCAGGTGAGAAGGAATTGCCTTTCTCAATACATGTCAGGAACTTCATCTTTCTCTCTCTCTCTCTCAGTCTCCTTCTCACTATATATACACATAAACCTAATCGGATTTCAAACCCAGGAGAACACTTCTGTCAAAACTCCAAACTTTGAGGGAGTTCTTCCACTCATTATATGGTCTTAAAGTAATAAAAAGACAACCTGAAGTGAAAAGCAGACGCAGAAAACAGTTTCATTCCAGATCTTCATGCACACTTTTGTGCGGGCAGAAGAAGAGATTTGGAGAACTAGTTACATAACACAGGAGCATTTGGGAGCATCCAGAAATGAAAGAAACAGTGAGAGAAACATAGAACAATGAATCTTAACATTCACAAAACCAGTAATTTTCATTGACTAATGGAGACCTTTATGAAGTAAAAAAACCAACCATCTAGCTGGAAAGGATTAGCTTTTTGTGAAAAGGAAGAAGTGACTGCTTTTAATGGAAATTTACCCAGAAATTCTAAAAAAAAAAAAAATCACACATGCATCCTAGCATATACTATGCAAAAAATAGCCTCAGAAAACACTATCTCCTTTTCATAGCATTCTTAAGATTCGTCCGTGGGCAATCTGTTTGTTAAAACTACAGTGAAATACTCCACAGCATCACTTGTCAGACATGTTGGCTATGTGAGAGAATAGCAAAATGACCTAATTTCAAAGAATGAAAAACGACACACATCTGAATGATTCCAGTAATTTGCAAAGGCCTGGAGTTTCTCCCATTTGACCTGTACACAGGTGCAAACCATAAGATATTACCCAAAATCCAATGGACTAGCTGAAGAATATGGCTAAGCCTATACTAGCAAAAGAATCATAGACCTTTGTTTAAGAAAACAGCTGCAGTACGTGTTTACTGCAGAAAACAGCTGAAGGATGCCAAAGGAAATCACAGTTTCACTCTGACTTTTAAAGAACAGAATGCTAAAATCAAGCATAGTTGATACTATGTATACTAACAAGCATACTCAGGAAACACAAAACCTGAGGAAAAAATTCCACTATCAGAGGAATAGAAGCATTTTAGAGAAGGATTCAAAATTAAGTTTAAGATAAGATAACATCAAGGAGTAACATCTTAGCAGAAAATATTCAGAGAATATTATGTATTTAAGCTAAAAAACAACTTCATAACAAAAATGTTAGTAGTTTAATCACAGTAAGACCTGAGTTTCTTACTCTTTACTGCCTGTAGGTTTTCTTTTCCTGCCTTCAGTTTCTGGTATCTTATAGGCTTGTACATATCTTTTTTTAGAATTAACAGAAGTTATATTTACTTTTAGGGTAATTGTTTATTCATTTTTCCACTGCAACATTGTCCGTTTCTCCTATGATGTATGATGTATTTCTTCACACTAGTGGTGTATTTTGTCCAAGATACATACACCCTGTCTGCATTTGAAAACAACTCTGTGATGTCAACCACAGCAACCCTTTCATCTTCCCCTAAAATGCTCACAGGTTTCCTTGGCTTAGATTCTATGTATTTTTTTGTGGATGCTGATTTTGATCTTTTAGTATTGTTGTATTATTATGCAGTCTCTTTATCATGTTGAAAGTGTCATAGTCTTGTTCATCGTCCCTACATTTCAATCCATGCTAGATGATTTTCGTTGCTGAAATTCAGCTGTGTGATTTGAAAGTAACCTTAGATCAGTTCAAAGATCACTGAATTGAACGGGGAGGTTCCTGTTCATTCCAGTGAGCTTTGTTTCAGGCTGTTCACTGGCCCAAATACTCTTCATTCATCAGACCAACAAATGAGAAAAGATGCAGGAGTATTTTTAGCTAGAAACAGATTAAGCTGAAAAAACTGCTGCATTCAGTTACAGAGTTTATTGATCCCTGTAAACAGGAATGAGCTTCAGATTTAACCTTAAAACATCAGGTGTTTCCTGCAAAATTATACAGGAACACATTTTGTTAAGTCAATTTCAAAACAACCAGGTATCTTTTCTTATCATTTTACTGGATATACATAGTCAGGACCTACGGCTTCCCCAGTGAGCCTCAGATTTACTTAAAAGACAACTTATTTTTTCAATGTTTATATTCTAGACACACTTCCCGGTAACTCTGAGGGAGAATCCAAGCACACGAAAGATGTGAAGAATACGCTTCATTAACACCTTACTGTCATTGGTTTACTTATTGGACTTTATTACATTCAGCTATTTTGAAGACACCTGGAAAAATATTTCAAGACATAAATATTTTTTTTACCTAGTGCTTTTTAACATCACTGCTTTACCTATAGATCTGGCAGCAACTTGACTGATGTAGTCATTTCCATGTTATCCAATCCTTGGATGGGTGATGGCCTGTTTTGTTGTGTTGAAATACTAGGAGAGCAATTTGTGAGAGCAACGCATATTTGCAGTTTTAAGAAAATCTGTGTTCACCTTCATTCTCAAAAAGGGAGACAAAATTGCCACCATAAAATAACGAACTCAATATCTACTTTCCTAAGATACTAAGAATAGCAACAGTCAGAAGTCAGGAAGTTAAATGGTTAAAAGTTTTAGAGTAAAAATCTTAGGTACACTGGGCACAAGCATCATTTTAGGGTAAGCAGTTAGCAATGTAGGCCCTACTTCTACAAACCATTCCTCCACTGTCCCAGAAGGAAATGTTCTTTATGTTCCTCTACCTTTAAAGACAAGCTTTAAATAGCAAAGTTTTTAAGACACGTGCTTAAAACAGAACAACAGGAAGAGAGAAAACTGTCCTTATGTTTGTATCAGTCTTTTGTCATTGGATAATCATGGTTTTTAACTACTTTCATGTATGTAAAGATAAATGAAAAAATGCATGCATGCAGTGTTATTTTTAAAGAACTACTCATTTTTCTGAGCTGTTCATGTATGGATGTGCAGCAGTAACACAGATGTGCTTTGAGCTGTTTTCTTTTAGATTAAAAACAAAAAGAGAAAAAAATGGACTCAAATTGCCAACTGTGCATTTGCAAAGTTTAAGAGAGTACCTTTCTGACACAGAAAAAAAGAGATAGCTGGGGACTACACCAGAGTCTGACACACACACACACACACACCCCCGTTAACACAAACATTTCAGCCAATCTCTGGTGTTATTGCAAATCAGAGGATATACACTGAATCCCTAAGCTTACATTAAGTTCTTCATGTCATGCCTTTTAAAAGCCTCCTTTCAGTACGGAATAGGCCATAACTCCTCTTTTTTTTGCCCCTGCACTTCATGAAAGGGACTCAATACCACTGAAATAGTTGATAAACACTTTCCTGCAACATACACACATGCACAGGCACCCATCTATCTATTCTTCCTTTCTTGGACGGAGTTAAATGCCCTATAAGTTATATTGGCATTATCATTGTGAAAATGGGCTTATTGGCTTCTTAGCTAGAACAGTAGGAATGACTTGCTTTATTATGCAAGTTACTAGTACGTAATTTATGAACTTTTACTTAAATGCATTCACATCCCAGAGACCAACCAAGCTTGGCAAATGACATAATTTTTCACAGAAAACAGAGGACCCTGCAATATAGTTATATTTTTGAACATAGTCAGCTTTTGGTATTGAGTAAAGCTGATTTTAAGTATAAATGCTGGTTTAGCACTTAAACAATACAAGGGCTAATGAACTTCAGATTCCCTATGTTTAACATATATACATTTCCTCAAAGTAGCTTCATTGCTCAATACAAAATGTCTTCTGCACGATGCAAGCAAAAGATTGGAAAAACAATGGTTTAGGTTTTCATTAATAATATAACATTTCAGTTAACTACTATGTTTTCCAGGAAGTCACATGTAACAAAAATAATGGTTTTCCAAGGAAAAATCATCTTAACCTTAGCAATAGTAGTCACTGCCAAATGAAATTTAAAATTTTCTCTGTGAACAACATTTTTTAATTTGGTGTCAAGTGCAAGAGTAGGTTTTTCTTTATTAACATTTCTATTAGCATTTAAGTATTTCAGATGCAGAAGAATTCCAACTGTAAGACCTAATTCCTTTGTTCTTTAGTTGGTCCAGGATGCTAGACAGCTTAATATAAAGTTGTAATCTGCAGGGTTTTCTCAATTGTTTTTCATTTGGCAATTCTTCTTTTACAAGGGTCATAAAGGCAACAGTCTGTAAAATCTGTTTCAGGTTTTCTTGCTCAGTTGTACTAATCTTGGTATCTTTTTCTTTTTATAAGAGGCTGGTGTCTTTCTTTTTTCAATTAGAATTCTCTGAATGATTCTTCATGATGTGGAAAGTCGTCATCTCTTCAAGGAATCTGATTCAGTTAACCTGAAGTAACCTCAATTTTGTACACAATAGAAATAATTTGTTTTCTTTACCTCTACCTTTTAACACAGTCATGCTTAGATGATCTTTTCTGGTAACCTCAGTAAGAACTTAAAAAGAGGATTTAGGTAAAACATTATAGGAACAGAAAAGCTAATTGAAGTTTCAATAAAAAATTAATTGCCACATCCCACTACAATAAAGAGGTCAAATCATCCTCTTATGCTCATAATGCACACTGTCAGAAATACACTGATGCAGAAAAAAGACCAGTAATGGTACCATTGATCTTGCATTCATTTGCAATTGGGAGGAGGGTAAAACAGAACATTTATTAACCTTGTTCTCATCACAGCACAGTGAGCATACCCAGAGGGATAGGAAATGTCCAGATGTATGTAATCAGATTTACACTATTTTGCATACATTTATATAGTCATATGAGATGTAGTTCTGGGATGCTTCTGATTATGAATTTCTATCAACTAAATCAAGAATGCTCTGGAAAATTCCCTGGAAGTTTTTCCTGTATTTCCACAGCTTTTAGACGCAGCCTGATGGGTCCTTTCTTCCTGGCTATGGTTTCTCCCACTAAAATACATTTGTTCACCACAGAGGATCCTTTTGGGAATATCTCCCCACTGCTTAATGTTTTTCCTAACCCAAACTAATCCCAAACCCATGGTAGCTTCATACCCTTGACACACTCAGGTCTTTCCCATGTTTCCTACCCACCAACCTGGCACTGTTGGCTGCTGCTGTCAGGATTTCTGATGGACATTGATATGGTTTTTTTATATAGCAACTATAGTAGTGATAGAAATCTAGTGTGATCTGTCCGTAATACTAATGGTCTACTTCTACTACAATATGAATGTAAAACATCTGTGTCACATTTCCCATAAATGGACCAGTTACCTTTTTATTTTGTGCTAATAATAGAGTCCTATCTTTCATGCTTGCTTAATCTGCTTACAATACATGGAGGAACAACTGTGTAATCAGTAATTTTTCACCCAAGAATAGAACTGCTCCTGGATGTTTTACTTAATCACATCAAATTTGCTGATGGCAGATAAAGTTTTTGTGAAAAAGGTTTTGTGAAGGTCTTTTCTATCCAATTGTGATATCTGGATAGAACTACAAGAAGTATATTAATACATTTTCCCAAAATGTTGTAAGAATCTTTGCCTACAGACTTGCACTTCATCTAGATGGTCTCTGACCATTGGTAATCTAAACTCCAGTTTGTTGTTAAATACAAAAGAAAAAAAAAATTCTAAAATTATACTCAAATTCTTATACTATCTCTGAAGACATGCTCCGATATATTATCCTGGGATTAAAAGAAAACCTCAAAACATTGAGTTCAAAAACATACCAACCTTATTCTATACCATTATTTTATTGTTTCTACATGGCTTTCTTCAGTGGTTTTTTTGGCGGAAATACTGCATTTACGTCTGTTACATTTTGAATTAGCTTGTTAAATGTTTGGTTTTAGAACACCCATTTTCTTTTCCTTTTTCATTGTATGTAAATTAGTATGTAATGTTCCTCTAGACATTTTTGTTCCATACTGTTAGAAAGCATTTAAAGGTTGCAGTATTTGTAATTGTTTCTTGCAGGGAATGTTTGAGAGTACTGCCTAGCCACAGGTGTCATGAATGCATCATTGAGTGGAGTTTCATGTCCTTGCACTAACTATTTCAATTTCCTTTTAGAATCATAAGGAACTGGCAAATATGAATCTCATGCACAAAGAAACTTGATCTGAATCATTAAGGTAACAGAAACTTGATCTGAATCATAGCTGCTTCTGAAAATTACACTAAGTACCTGCCTATATTTTTAGTGCCTTCGAAATTTTGCCAAGTACCTTTAGAAGCTGGGCTGTGCCTAGACTGTGGCATAATCAAAGGATGGTCTAGAAATATTGTCTTGAAAATTATTGTACATCTTTTTGTATGCACAGGTTTGTTAAGCCCAACTGAGTACTTTCAAACTCTATCATTTTGAGAGTCAGTATGCATGTGCTATATGGAAAATCACACATATTCCCTAAAGCAAATAGAAAAGATCAGGGGTCAGAGAAAGGACTCATCTCAGTAGTCAAGAACAGTTAATTAAGAAAAATATTTCTTTATTCTTTTTGAAGCAAGTCTTATGTGTTTTGAAAAGTCATGGGTTGAGCTAAATAGCATGGAACATTGAGTTAAATGGTATCAAAATTGGCACATGTCATCCCCAGCTTGACATTCAAGACTGATTGAATCAGCAAGTAATTGCTTGCTATACCAACATCAGATGGGGAGGGCAATACTGTGCTTTGTGAGTAAGAAGTTTCTCAGGGCTAAATAGCAAAGGCAGAAGGCTAACTACTGGGATTAACAGGTGTTTATCTCAATAATAAAGGGAATAGGGAATAACAAGGTGATTTTGGTGCAACCACTGGAAACACTTTCTTGCTTGTTTTTTTTTCCTTGCCTTCCCTCACTTCAACAAAATTTGAAGACAGACCTTTTCACCTCAGTCTGTATTGAAAAACAACATGAGAACATTGCTGAAAAGGCAATGGCATTCTCACTGCATTCCTTCATGTTTAAGGAAAAAGTATTTAGAACATTTTTTTTTAAACTAAAAAAAAAGTTTCAATCAAACTCAGCATTGGTTTCTCTTCCTAATTTGAACAAAGTGCAAATTTGGATAACCTTCAGTTATTTTAAGTGTTATTTTAAGCCCACGTATCTTCCACAGCTAATAAACCCATTTCAAGGAAAGAAATGTGGAATTAAACTTAGACTTTAATTACACTGCCACAGGAGGAAAAACTGCCTACTGCATATAGAGCATGTTAATATCGTTACCAACCTAGAAGAAAGGAATTAATAGATTTCTGGATACTGAGTGTATGAATACGAGGCCATTGCTGATTTCAGCTGGAGCAGCAGTAGAGCAAGACAGAAAAATCATACTTAAAATTTCAAATTCAGAGAATCAGAGAAGGTGAGGAAACTAGAAGGGATATATTAGAAAACTTTAATTGCATCAAGTATGGCTTTAATAAAGTCAGTGTTATACTACATTGTTTTGAATTTGTCTAAGGCAAAATTGTGTCCTAAGATTATATCTTCTAGGGCTACGGGAAAAAAAAAATCTGTGCTTTGATTTATCATGTAGCCAGGGATGGCCAGTGACTACCCAGTTGTAAGCATTGTTGCAAGGAATGTTATTCACCACTCAAGGTACAGTGAGATGATTCACTTTTCTTCTGACTGATCACATTTAGAAAGTCAAGGAAGTTTTAAACATTTGTTTTACTTATACTTATTATACATTCTTCAGAAGTGTCCCAGGTGTCAATACTTACCCTTAAAGAATATATGTACAGTCACATTATAGGTAAGGAGACAAAGTGAGAATATGAAATAGATTTCCAGTCCCTTTCTATTAAAAACCTAACCATCTTTTGCAAGTATCTCTGCCAGTTCAATGGAACAGTAGCATAATACACTATCAAGTGCAATCAATGGTATTTGCTGAGATGAACATTTTAATTATGCATTACAGAAATGTAGTCAATTTTTGAGGATCTTTATACTTGCGTCCTCAATTCATAATTATTTCAACAGTTCCATATGTCATAGCTTGATCAATTGAAGGGCACAGGAAGCCCTTATGTATACATTACAATGATACAGTATCTGTAATAAATATGCAGCACACAGCAATCTTCCTCACAGCTACTTGCAATATAGTTTAGCCTGTGATATTAGAACTGACGCTATGTACCTAGTGATAATGGCAGGCCTTGCCATCATTCCCTTGCAAGGACTAACCGAACATAATGACCAAGAAATAAAACTATAAGCTGTCTGGAAGTGTCAATGGACTTCAGCAAGTTTGCTGATGATACCAAACTGGGAGGTGCTGTTGAATCTCTTGAGGGACAGGAGGCCTTGCAGAGGGATCTAGATAGATTGGAGCATTGGGCTATGATCAATGGAATGAAATTTAACAGGTCAAAATGCCGGATTCTGCACCTAGGATGGAGTAACACCATACACAAGTATAAATGGGGAGAGGAGTGGCTGGAGAACAGCCGTGCAGAAATGGATCTGGGGGTGCTGGTCGACAGCAGGCTCAATACGAGTCAGCAGCATGCCCTGGCAGCCAAGAGGGCAAACCGCATCCTGGGGTGCATCAAACACGGTATACCCAGCCGGTCAACAGAGGTGATTATCCCGCTGTATTCAGCATTGGTGCGGCCTCACCTTGAGTACTGTGTGCAGTTCTGGGCCCCACAATTCAAGAAGGATGTGAAGGTCTTTGAATGAGTCCAGAAGAGGGCAACAGAGCTGATGAAAGGGCTGGAAGGCATGCCCTATGAGGAACGGCTAAGGACTTTGGGTTTGTCTAGTTTGGAGAAAAGGAGGCTGAGGGACGACCTCATGGCTCTCTACAGCCATGTGGAGAGGGAGGCGCTGATTTATTTTCCCTGGTATCCAGTGATAAGATGCATGGGAATGGTTCAAAGCTGCACCAGAGGAGGTTCAGACTTGGCATTAGGAAGCATTTCTTTACCGAGAGGGTGGTCAAACACTGGAACAGGCTTCCTAGAGAGGTGGTTGATGCTCCAAGCCTGTCAGTGTTTAAGAGGCATTTGGACAATGCCCTGAACATGCTTTCACTTTTGGTCAGCTCTGACTTGGTCAAGCAACTAGACTAGGTGATCGTTACAAGCCCCTTCCAACTGAAATAGTCTATTCTATGCTAAATACTTCAAAAAAGCTGTGCCTGCACTGGAATAATTTCCTCATTAGCACAGGAGTGATTTCCACAAAGGGACCCTGCAATCAGCAATGTTTTCCACAGCCACACAGGCAAAGGGTCTTTCCATCTCTGGCTTCATGTGTAGCACAACCGAGCTTTGACTACGTAATTTGCAGGTCCTTCCATAGCAAAGAGAAAAATTGTCATTGCTCAGGCAGAACTGGCTGCACGTTTAACATTAAAAGGGATGCAGGAGAGGTAATCTGCCACTCAAATCACCTTTCACTAGAGCTGTGCAGGGCTCTGGAGCATAAACATGAGTTTGCCAGTTTGCATTTGAGTTGGCAGCAGCACAGCAGCGACAGAAAGCAGACTGACAGCGAAAGGTCAAGTGTGATGAGTAGATCTAGAAGGTGTCAGTTCAGGGGTGGTATTTAGTGATACCATCTGTAAATGGGACCAGGGGAGGTGGCCTGAGGACAATCTGTAGGAGACAGAAGAAGGAGAATGAATCTCGGAGCTCTAATGGAAACTGAAAGTAGATAGAAGCTGAAAAGAAATGCTGCTTTGATTATAAGAATAGAAAGGAAGCTAGCAGGGTATACAATACTAGTCTAGATAAAAGAGAAGGGACTGACAGATTATAGGATTTCAGAGAAGGACTAAGGTTATGAGGCCTGAGAAATATTCCCAACATTGTACCGCTATCTTCATGTATACTGACATAATTTCTTAGGGTGAAAAATGAAGTCTGTTTAAAAGAAAATTGAAAAATCATAATGGAATATAGCTTTTCCAATTGCTCAAATAAAATTACTATTTATACAGCAAAAAAAAAAAAAAAACAAAACACCCATCTTTGAATAGTCCTTCCCCTCCTCAGTCAAGATCAGCTTGAAATGGGCCAGCATATTGTACATCAGATCCCTGATAATGTATGACATTTTACTAGCAACATTTAGCATGTGTAACCACATAACTCATTAACAGAATTAATGTAAACTTCATTGTCTCGCACTGGAACTAGGATTCTGCATTGCCTTTCCAGGTCAGTGTTGTAAGAGAAAGGATATTCCCTCAAGCTTTCTCTCACCAATCAGTGGATCCTGAACATTTTATCCAAATTGGGATTTTCCGCAAAGGAAGTCATGTCCCATACACTATATGTGAGCCCTTTAATTAGGGTATTCTCCCAGAAGACAGAAGATGTGGATTTGGACCCCTCTCTGAAAAAGGAAGTAGTAAATTCGTCTCCCCCATATTCTGGGCAAATGTGCTAACTACCAAATTATTGTGGGAGACTAAGACCACCTTTGGGAATGGACAAGCTGAAAGAAGGAGTTTTGAAAGAAATCACCCAAGAAAGAAATCCAGCTTGTGAATCCTAAGTGAAGAGTATGTATAGTCTTGAACAAGGTACACAAACCTCAGGGAAAAGAATGAAAGATATATCCATGTAGTCTGTGCTTTTCATCTCCCTCTAAATGAGGCAGCAGTTTAAATGATGCAGCACTGTACACTAATGTACAAAGCCCTTTTCAGTCCAACACAAGATATCCGGGATTTTTTGTTGCTCTATTTTAAATTGCAATGTAACATCAACATAAGAATCCAATCAAACAAAACAGAAAGTGAATTCTGTATTATTTTTTAAACTGGTTCTACAGAGTGTCAACAATTACAGTGATTTCAGATAATCTATTAGATCTAGGAGGTCTTCCTTCATACTTTTTACCTAAAAATGTTGGACCAGAACTCAATAACAGAAGAAGGGATAGTGAAATGTTTCTTATTTCCAGCATACCCATAAACATTTTGCTTATTTGTTCTATTAGAAACACTGATGAAAGTTAACAGTTCCAGGTGCTTTGGTAGTCTGTTCTTAGATTTATTAACATGGAAAAGAGAATGAAGCCACACACTGAAAAGAAAATGAAACAGTTCACTAAGTACTGTGAGCCAGTGTTGTGGGTTTTTTTTTTCATCTGAAAAAAACCATTACTTCACCCTTGTTATAGAGCTTTTACCTTCTGTCCTTTCAGTTCACTGACATCTTGATACAGAAGACCTATAGCAGGAGCTAAAAATAAAATGTATGGTTATTTATTTGAATCAGCTGAACTTTTGTCCTATAACCAATACAGGTGGGAAAAAAGGTATATTGCATTCAGAAGACATTTGATGGAAAGCGATGTCAAATTTAAAATCTCTTATATTTACCAGTAGCAAAATAGTATATTATGTACTTAACCCAATGATTACTGTCTTGGACAGTCATAGAAAAATATCATGACTATTATTTTTAGCTAAAGATCTGTTAAACATCACTCACTGAAAGGATAAAATAAACCACAGCACTGTATGTAAATATCTAATAATGACTAAGGTTTAACAGGCTTTGTTAAGCATTGAGATGCTCATAAAACTTTTTGCAAATCACTTTGATTCAGATACCAGAATGAAACTATTCTTTTTTAAAAATAGAATTTTTCAACTTTGCCTGGAGGCCAGGGGGACAAAAGGGACATATGAAATCAAAGCCTAGCAAATTCATGTTGCTATTAAGTTATGTTCTGATTTCATAATAAACAATCTCTCTATTCTTCTTAAAATTTCATCCTTAACATCTTTGGCATTGTAGAAGTTATTAAAACTTTTCAAGTATAAGGAAATGTAGGGCACTGCCCTGTAGAGCTGGTTTCATTTTGCTGCAAAGTTATTTCTTTTTTTTTTTTTTTTTAAACTTTACCCCAGTATCTTAGACTGTTCTGTAAGAACAAGATCGCAGAAGATGTTTTCATATTGCTCCTTGGCAGTCTTTTTAACAGTCAAGTTATTCATCCTGCAATGGATTACAACTATCTTGCAGTTATTGTTCTTTTATTGGTTTTTTTTTTTTCATGGTGAAACTCTAAGGAAAGGAGAAGAATGAAAAATACTAAAATAGTATTTGAATATGTCAGAAAGAGTAAGGCACCAAATATGCTGGGGCAACTATGGAAAAGCATTCACATGCAATTGTAACAGAATTTCGGGACAGAGTTTAAAGACAAGCCAAGCTCTACCCCAAACCCATGTTTTCCTGGCAGAAGAAGCAACATTAGATACAAGAGATGAGCCAGAGCATAAGCCATCACATAAACAGAATTAATGATCCAGACTCAGATGGAAGCAATCCAAGTTCAAATTTCATTAAGACCCAAAGTACGGTGATAGAAAAGACACAGCATAGGAAATTTAATGCTACTGTTTGCATAGCAATGTGTTACTCATCCTTACCAAAGGATTCTGAATGTACCTCTTGGGAAATGTCCCTTATTGTCACAGATATAACATAAATTTGAAGACATTAAAGATCACCCCACCTTCCAGACCTGATCTTGAGGGATTTATTAAATTTTATTCTGGAGAAGACGACCTTAAGAGACTCTCTTATTGAAAAGGCACTATGTAGGAAAGCACATATACAGGAAGGAGGGCAAAATCTAAGAATTTGGGTGTACAGCTGTAAATGCAAATCCCACCAATAAAAGTCCGAATGAGACAGTTTCAACCAAACTTGTTTTATGTACAGATCCTTATATTTCTTAAAAAAAGGATAATCAAGCTTACTTTAAGTTAACTGGCAAGCTACCACTTAAGAGCACCACAGGAAAACAGGTTGAGGGAAAATGCGTCCTTCCACAGCTAAATATTGTTTTCTTCCTGTCATAACCACACAAAAAGTACGAAGGTTGCTTCTGGTTTGACATTGACTGACATGTTTGCAGTTATGTATGGGGAGTAAAAGTCCTACTTATTCTCCTTTTCTGCTGTTCTTCCATCCCCCAACATCTCCCTTTAAACTTGCCACTAACTGCAGGTTGCCTTCAAATTCTTTGTACTCTGCGATTCCTTAGGAAAAAAAAAAAAATCAGTCTGAGGGAAAAAGGAATGGCGTTCAATCGGCACCTAACAAATCACCTTTAAATTCCCCACCTCAGCCTGCAAGTAAAGCAAAGGTCTACCTCTGTTTCTTGTCCTGTTGTCTTCCATCACATTGTGCTTTGTCCCTTTGGTTTTGTCCCTTTCACATCCTGCCTTCATTCAGTTCCTCTCCCCAGCTCTTAGGGTGGCACAAGCTCCTGCTCCCCACTAAACAGACTCCTAGCCTTCTTTCTTGAAAAAATTGCTCCAAATAACTATTCTCCTGGAGAGTAATATGTTTTCTCTGTAACTTGGCACTGACTTTTGCCTGTACACACAGAAAGTCGCTGACATCTCCTGCATCTTTCTAAGTAATTTTGTTTGTCTTTTAGCCCAGTAGCTTCCCAGAGTAAATGCCTCTATTCGTGTTTCATTTATTACTAATCTGCTTATACTTAAATTACAAATTATCTGGAAGTTTTTCATTCCTATGTGCTACAATGTCTATAGGTAGGAATATTTGCCAGTGAAACAAAAATTCATTTAAAAAATGGTCAGTTAGCAGACAAACTTAAAATTTCTAGATTTAGAGCTTGTCTTTGCTTTGCTCTATGCAGTAGCCACCAAACAGCACTGAACAGCACTGACTGCAAAGCACTGTACTTTAGACTGGCCAGAGAAATTTTTTCACTCATCGTTTAGATCTTTCTCAAGTGGAAGAAATCAGTATAACTGGCACTAACCTTTCAGATAAAACAAAAAGTAAATAAAAGCACTGTGCGTGTGTTTACATATGTATGTATATACAAATATATAAGGGTACATGGGTAACAGGTATCCAGGTTCACTAACTGTTCAGTTGTTACTTCTTAAATGCATAGAAGCAGCAGAGGCAGTTATAGTTAGGTTGGTTTTGAGAGTTAATATGGAAATTCAGTCAGCTGGTTCTGTAGTTACAGAGGGTGCTCGCTCCCTTCTAAAAAGTCCTTTCAAGAACTGTTTGGAAAACAGTTAAGGGTTTTCCATTTTAAGAAAAGCTGGGTCGATGGCACCTCATTTTCTGACACTATCACTTTGATAAATAATGGAAAAACATTTTTTAAATAATAAGAACAAATTTCAGAATGCAGATTTTTCTCACGATGAAGTGTGTCTAATAAAGTAATTATGAAATAAGCTCAAAAATAAGAACAGTTCTAAATATATTCTACTACAAAATAAAAATGTTAAAATCCAAAAAGAAGCATTGTAAATTGTCAAAACATTTCAAATTACTTTGGGAAAAAAGTTTTAAAGCTTTCTCTTCATGACATAATCCAAGACAATGTCTATCATGTATTTTCTGTTTGCAAATGGATTTATTCTCCCTTACAAGGTTACCCGTGTCTTTCCACTCAGTGGGGTATCACTTCTACATGACAAAGGAGAAGAAAACAAAAAAATCATCTCTAAAACACATCAAATCCAAACCTTCGGATATGCAGGCTGATACTGTTATGCAGTACCTTGGTTGCCTTAGTGCTATTGCCTTAGTAGTGCTAAGGCCCTGCTGTCTGCAACTCTAGAGCCTCTTTCCTCAGCTGCTGTAGCAGTCTCTTCTCAGCACCTCTGTGGCAGTGTTTTTCCTTTGTGTTCCCATGCTGTTGTTCTTGTGCTGTTGGCCCCATGATCTTGCACCTGTAAATCCTGGTGGTTTTGTTTGTGGCAGTTCTGGTGGGAAGCACATACTACTGGTGGGACATTGCCCTTCTTTCCTTTGCTTTCCTTTACCTCCTGTTCTCTGGTTTTTGTTTATATGAGAGAAAGCTAAAAACAGTGCAAAACAAGGTAGATAACAACCATTGAAATACTTTGTAAATATTATTCAATAATATGTACATACAGGAACCTAACAGATAAATAGGATGCTGTGGTTGCACCTGGTTAGCATACTCCAATCAGTGCTAACAGCCTCATAAGCAAGAACAAGCTGAAGGGAGTTTGAGCAAGTCCCAATGTAAAGCATATAGTACTAGGGAGAAAGCATGCAAAACAGTCACCATCATCACCTTCATCACTCGTCACCTTCATTGTTTCCACCTGCTGTACTGGAGAGTGCCCCCAGAGGCTGACCACTTGGGAGAGTTTTTCCTTTCACTTCTCTCTTTCTGCTTTGCTTTAATCCAACCCCAAAACTAGCTTTCAGTGTTCCAACGTATGCCATCAGCTACAGATCCCACTATGAAATCTTTTCTCATGTGAACCTGCCTCAATATCCTTTGTGCAACAATAATATTGACAAATAGATACTATAGTCTTTACTTGGTTGGACCATTTTATTTTGAGCATTTTTATCAGCCTAATCCGAAATAAGACAGTAATAATGGCAATGTGTCATTGCTTTACCTGTCTGCACATAAGTGGAATATAAACTCAAATATTTTCAATGTGATGTGGCTTCCAAGCAGTAGGAGGCTTCTTTCAGCTACCCCCTGCCACCTGCTAGCTGCCATGACAATCGTTTTGATATGTTTCTTGTTTTCTTATGATAACAGAAGAAGCTGAGCCTACCCTAAGGCACAAGCCTGCCTTTGAAGCAGCAATCAATCAATCAATGCTGGAGTCCATCCATTCATCCATCCATACACACACACACAGGCACTCCAGTACGTTAGTGATTGCTGGTTTCAAAGCAAGATATAACAAAATCAGTTCCCTTTTCCCTAATAGGGTCTACTTTATATAGCATTAAACAATATTTAATGATGAATTAACTTACCAGAAATTTCAATTTCGGGAGTGGGGTGAGGGGGTCTTTTTTTTCTTTTGCTGTCTAGCATTGTCAAGTTGCCTATGTCACTGTTGTAACATCTGTGGTCTGTGCATCATGTGACATGTCTAAAAATCTCCAGTTAACAGAAAGTATAACATTTCACAACTGCTGAGTTGATCTGATGCACTAATGATACAATGAGCTTTGGATTTCTTTTGGTGCCAGATATTTTTCTAAACCATCTAAGTTAAATCCATGACATGAAAAAAAATTAAGATGCCAGTCAAGAGAGTAGGAAGCAGACATGACTTACCACTATATTCAGCATAGGCATGCTGATTATCATGCTTTCTTTGTCTGATTTTGCTGCCACTTTATAGTCCGCTACTGACACCCTGATACACTCCAGCTTTCATAAACATCCCCAGACCTTTACACCACCTGCTGGGCATACTATTGCTAGACTCTTACAACCATAACAGCTGTTTACTCATTTTTTATTCTTATTATATCAGAGTGAGAGAGGAACTCACATGTAAGTCAGGCTTATAGTCACTTCCTTTTAAAAGAAAATAAAAAAGAGGGAAGCTGTATGTAAGCTTGACAAGAAAGCCAATGCAATAAAACTTTATGTTTTCCATGGTTCAATTTCAATTCATTATTCCAGTTTAACTAGATCAGAATTAAAGAAGTGTACCTTCTTTAAGTGCCAAACTTTCAAAAGAGGATTCAAATCTGACCATAAAATATTAATGAACAATGGTGCCTCTTTACTCTCTTTACTTTTCCTTCAATTTATTTTCTTACTTTGCTTTTACGTTAGTCTTACTGCTTTTGCACCTCACCCTCCCTTCCTTTAGATTTTAAATCCATTTAAAGATTTTTGTAATGTCTTGTATGGATTTCTGAAGAAATACTGATGTATGTTTTGATGCCATCTACTTGTTAGAATAAGAAATGCATGAAATAATAAAGCATGAGTAGACAAAGGACAGAAAAGATATAAAAAAGGTTAATGTAGAGAGTTTCCAGGAAAGCATGGAGGTCTGAAAATGGCAGTGGTCTTTTTATAACAGGAAGTCACTATTTCCATCATCGCCTTAATTTCTAACACTTGCATCTGTTTCAAGTTTGTAATTTCTCAAGGACTTTGTTTATATATATGTAAGTAGTAGAGAAATTTTATTCCTGCATCAAAACATCATAAGCTAGGAATAAACATTCAAATATTTAGTGACTTACTCGTTGCAATTTCAGTCTCTGCTACTGCTTGTTACCCAGTTCACATTTCCAGTATTCTTCCTTATGCATTGATCAATGCACTGAATTGTGCAACAGTTCACACACAAACTAATATTGCATTTCAATTACAAAACAGAAAGAAATGTGCCTGGTAGCTGAATAACTAGCATTCATAAAACATTTGTGATCCACATGCATTTTCACAGACTTCACACTGATGACTGACACCATACAAGTAACAACAATACAAATGAAGAAAACAGGATGGCAATGAATGAGAGGTTTATTTTGCCATAATCTAGCTTGCTCAATGTTGAAGTTTTCCATATAGGCAAATTCTGAGCAGGCAGAAGCCTAAACACTGATAGCAAATTTACATTGTTCATTTCAAACACCTATTTTGATGACTGTTTTAATCTTTGTGGTAATTTAATTTCTTTTACAACTACTCCAAAGAGTCAAACTAACCTTTAAATTTTGTAAATATTGAAAAATTAAGCACAAACCAAATACAAATACCAAAAACTTTAATAAACCTACTTAACAAGGAAGTGACTCCAGAGACAAGCAACAGCCTCTCCTGAGCCAGAAATTTCTTTGCTTTTTCTTTCCAAATTATAAGGGTTTTAACATCTCTTAGAATTTAAACTGACTTTCCTTGTGTAAAACCTATGCTACATTTACTACTACTGCTAATACTACTGAAACCAATATTGAACAAATCTAGTACGCCCTCATTTTTGAGTTCTCAAAAAATGGTTATATATACAGACCTTATACCAGAGTGTCAATGAAGAACATACAAATGAATAGGTATATGAAAAATTAAGAAAGTTATATTCTTTCAACTTTTCTTTCTCTTATCAAACTCTTATTTTGTCATAAGCACATGATTGTGAATTAAATATGACATCTAAAGCTGTAAGAGCTTCCATTGCTCTTTTCTGGCAAAAAAACCCAGATTTTATCCTCTAAGTGAAAGATCCCTTTAACTGTTGTAGGTTTTGGATCCGTTCCTGTGCATTTGAATGGCCTGCTTCTTTGTCTGGAAAAATATAGCCTCTGAATCTCAGGCAAAAATTATTCAATTTCAATGCAGCAGTGAAGCTAAACAGGCAGCAGTGTCACTAGGTATGAGCAATGCCCTTTTTCATCAGGAAGAAATGTAGTAGAAAAGTTGAGCCACCATAAAAATTAGATGTAAAATACATTACAGAATACCACCTAATTTTTGTTATAAGGTTTGTTAAGTTTTGTTATGTTAAGTTTATGTACTGCTTACTCATTATTCCTAGTATGTTTTTAAGTACATCAGACTAACTCAATCAGGAGTGGTTCCAGCTTACTGATAAGACATCCATAAAAATTCATTAGGAAATAGGTCAGTATATCTATGTATAACATCTTCAAGATTCATTAGGATGGTTAGATGTTAAAAATACGAAGACAACCATTAAAGCGAAAAGTGTAGCATTAGTCCATATCTCTACAGTCTGAGAAAAATTTTAATAGTCAGCTACTGACTAATAAAATGTGTTTCCCCCCCATTTACTCCCGTGCTTGCTAAAACATACATGACCGGCAAAGGCTGACACTCCTTGTTTTTAACAGTATTCCAAATCCTAAAATTAAGCCTTAAGAGTATTCCAAACAAAATAAAACTCTTAGGCCAGTGTCGTGGTTTAACCCCAGCCTGCAACTAAGCACCACACAGCTGCTTGCTCACTTCCCCCTGCTAGGATAGGGAAGAAGACTGGAAGAGTAAAAGTGAGAAAATTTGTGGATTGAGATAAAGACAGTTTAATAGGTAAAGCAAAAGCCGCGCACGCAAGCAAAGCAAAACAAGGAATTCATTCACTCCTTCCCATCGGCAGGCAGGTGTTCAGCCATCTCCAGGAAAGCAGGGCTCCATCACGCGTAACAGTTACTTGGGAAGACAAACGCCATCACTCCAAACGTCCCCCCTTCCTCCTTTTTCCCTCAGCTTTATATGCTGAGCATGACGTCATACGGTATGGAATATCCCTTTCGTCAGTTGGGGTCAGCTGTCCCAGCTGTGTCCCCTCCCAACTTCTTGTGCACCCCCAGCCTACTCGCTGGTGGGGTGGGGTGAGAAGCAGAAAAGGCCTTGACTCTGTGTAAGCACTGCTCAACAGTAACTAAAACATCCCTGTGTTATCAACACTGTTTTCAGCACAAATCCAAAACATAGCCCCATACGAGCTACTGTGAAGAAAACTAACTCTATCCCAGCCAAAACCAGCACAGCCAGGAACAGATTTTACCTCTGTGGTGGTAAAAGAGGTCACCAGCCACTATTTGGGTATTACTACTATGCACAACCCTAATGGAGAGGCGATCTTGTGAGAGATCCTTTTCAGGAAAATCTGATTAGTTTAACTTCAAAAGTTTTCACCAGGATTTAATGAATTTGCTTCTAACTGATCTGATATGATCCTCCCTTCAAAGGACCTTTGGAACAGTAACCTCTGACATGTAGAACTACTCTATACTCTTAAGAGATTTTCTAGGCCTTAAGACGTTAGATAGTGTAGGACTGAACTAAGAATAGATAGATGTGTTTTAATCAACACGACTAATGGAGCTCTAAGCAACATGGGCCCAATTTTGACAGTCGTTATGCTAAGCTGGGCTAACAAGAATAACCTGCTCTGTGAAAAGCACTGGAAATAAAATATATCAGAGCGTTACACAAGCTGTGATTATTTAATAACAGTATTAGAAAAACTAGCTGAACTGCAGATAGGTGTTTCTGTTTCTGTTCATTACACAAAAAAGTAGTTAGGTTAAATAGGTGAAAAAATAATAAAACAGGAACTTCAGACCATGACAGTTTCTCCTGTACTGTACATATGTTCACACAGAAACACCTGTTTGCAGATAAACTGAAACATCTCTACAATGTAGGTAGTTGAGAAAGATTGTTTCTCAAAGATGAGCCAATTGTTAGTGATTTGTGATGTGTTTTTTAAAAGGCAGAAAGGTAGTCATATAAAAACCCAGTCATTTCCAAACAGAATATCAGTCTACCATCTAAGAAAGTCACTTTCTGAAGCTTCCATTATAAATGAGGACTTTGTTTGGTTTTTGTTTTTGTAAGAGTTACATGTGTCGGTGTCAAACAACACATAAACATTACATGGACACTATTTAACACAATGAGCAGCTTTGCTCTTTATAAGCATGGGTGCTGCTTCCATTTCTCTCCAGCATTTCTCGTGAAGATTTTATTCCGTTAAAAGCTTGTATCAAAACATTATCAGGTTCATCAGATATTGAAATGTGAGGGATCAAAGAGGAGAACGTGACCAAATCTTAAACTCTTTAAAAAAAACCCACACCCTAAGACAATCAAAACCTGGTATTTCAGAAAACCTTGTGTGCTTTTACATATGAGTAAGGAGTGAATGCCTGACAGGTGCATGGCACATACCATATATTTACAGCTTCTCTTCAGTCTGGGACATATAGTACGTAATTAGTAATTCTGGGCCAAATCTTTAGAGATTTTAAGCATCTGCTAATTAGCCCAAGAGCTGTTAACAGCAGTAGGCACTATAAAGTCTCAGCACATCCATAAAACATTGAATGAAAAGCTAGTACTGCAGTTTATAATTTTATTGTACTGTGTCATTTTGTAGTTTAGTATTTTCTTGCTTATTCTTGTACTTTTTGCTGATTATTCTATGTATCATTTTATTTTTATTCTAACTCTTCAACCAAATATTCCATCATTTCAAAAAATTCACATCCATAGAAAAAGGGGAGGAAAGTAATAATCTGAAACACAATCAGGATGATTGACAGGCAGATACCCTTCAACTGTATGATCTTTATCTATATACAAGTTCTCAGCTACTTCATTACTAAAAGTGATGCAATATAACTTTGCGGGATTTTTCTACTACAGATAATACTTGAAAAGAACATTCCTAAAAAGGAGCACCTAAGCAAATAAATAAGGAACATCTTAGTCACCCATCAGATCTCAGCCCACATACTGAAATTAATGACTGGTATGGGCCATCTGATAACTTTTGCAAAGCCCTTTCTATACCTAAACTTAAGATCCTCTGGGAAACACCATCCTGCCTATCACTTTACTTGTAGGAAATATGTTGATTATGAAATGCTCATATAATTTTGTCTAATTTTATTTGCATTTCCATAATATCTCTACTTGTTTGTTTTATTGATAAAGCTTCAAACAGAAACTACCTTTAAGCATTTGATAAAATTCTGTTCACATAGGGATTTTGCAGAAAATGTCATGCAATAAGATCAGTCCATTTTTAAAAGTCTAATTAAAGACATCAGAAAGAAATGACCTGAGGGTAGGAAGAGCAGTTAATGGATGTTTCTTGTCAGAAGTTGTGAAATGTGTTTTACCAAAGGGATTAAAGATATCCATTGAATCCATCATGTCATACAAACATTCATTATTTGCCAGTTCAACCTATGAGAAGGAGACATTTTTCCCCATTTCTCGTAGTTATGAAGCTGCTACTCCTACGGTGACACATGATCAGGAGCCCCTCTAAATTAGGAGAGGCCAGTTTTATGTATCCCTAAAGCCCGTATGTTAGCCTCCTCTTTGCTCACCTCCAGCTTTCCTAGGAAATCTCTCAGACTTCCTTGTTACCCCAGCAAGGAAAACGGGATGAAGAGCCCATCTTGGTGGTGGGGTGCTGCTGTAGTCACCTGCTACACATGCCTGCCATGCTATGCCAGGAGCCTGGAACATGACTTGGTCCTCTGACCAAGGAAGGCGGTAAACCACTTGGTATTCACGATTTGTCTTATCATGAGCACTTCCAACAGAAGGCAACGTGTAAAACGTGGGTTTGCTACTATCACATTTTGAAAGAAAAGAACTACTCAAGGGTTGCTTCCAAAAAAGGCTTCAGGTCTGTATATGCTAAACATAGAGAACTCCTCACTTAAAGTCCCGAGTCACTTGCTTATGCTCAAGAGTAAGTTTTGGATAATATATAAATAATTGTATTGTCATACTGGCTGCTCCTCTTCATCTATCAGGTGTTTGGGTTCATTGTGAGGTGCTTTCCTCTGCTTGCACACACCATAGGATGCCTGGCTGGGTTCTGGGTTAAGCTCTAAGAAACAGAACCCTGAGCGCTTCCCATCCTAATATTGTTACTATCAGCACCAGTTTCCTCATTTGACTCCAAGAACATTTAGTGGTTGCCTATCGCAACAGGACTGCATTCAGAAGTGGCGGGACGGTGAGCCCCTCGGAAAACAGCTTGGTAGAATGAAGCAGGAGGACCCATAAAGGACCTCATGGGGCCCCTGGCTTCTCCCACTGTGAGCAGTGAGATATGAGAAAGGTGGAGGCCAAGCTCATGTATCCATTGTGGGACGGCAAAGCAGCACTGAGCACTGTGTGTTTCATGACTCTTGAGGTTGTCAAGACAATTCCGGATAAATATGATCTCATTTAAAGCTAAAGCAGAAATGGAAATTCCACAAAATGGAAACACTAAAGTGATAGTAATTCAAGTATTTAAATAATAATCTCAGTCTCATGAGGAAACTTCATGTTTAATTTTATGTATGATGTGGAGACTAAGTTTATTACTGGGTATCTATTAATCTTTCTGTGAGATTTGTTAATATTTTTGCAATGCCCAGTGGACAATGATAAATCATTGCAATTAAGATTGGGCTAAATTAATCTTGTGGCTTCATTTTATGTCTGTTCTATCTCACTTGGTTTTGATGATCAGCTTTTAAATTTGGGGTGATGGCAGTGAATAGGTAATGTCACAGCACAGCTAGAAATCCTGTATAATTACATATTGCTTTTAATGTCATTTGTAATGTGTGAATTCACTATGTTTGGTTTCTGTTGCCTGCTCCTTTCTGTCAGCCTCTCTTGCTCGCTGATTCATCCCAAAAGCTACCTGCAGGTATAGCAGAGACTCCCGAAACCTCAGGACACTGATTTACAACTGATCTCTAGGAATCACTGGCATCCAAGGAATACTAACCAACAGCCAGTAATTCAGGGAGAGATGATCATTCATACTGGTCACGGTGTTACTCCTGAATATGTTTCTAGTCTCTTCCAGGGACTGGATTCATGCAGCCATGTCCCCTCCTAGAGTTCAAATCAACATCGAGGCTTTGCAGCCAGTAGCGATGGTAACTTCAGTCTACAGCTGATTAAAGTGTATCATGGCAGTTACCTGCCCAAAGACCTGAATACAAATCTTTTAATCAGCACCTTGTATATTGAAATGTGCATTTTCTTACAGTTTTTAGACTCTGCTGGCTCTCCTCTCCAGCATGCGCATAGTACAATCTGATCCATGCGTCCACCTTCAAAGGTGTCACTGACACTCCAGAGACTGTCCCAGAATTTCATGAAAGTCTGCTTATCTGTTTACACTTTGATTGTTTTTTGATGGACTACAGAAAGCCATTAATAGTTTATCAGCCATGATCTATCTGTTTACCAGCTCCCGCTAATAGATTGACAAGTATAAGAATTAGGCATTGACTTTTTCAAGCCTGCATTGTACCATTTCATTAGTTAAAATCCCTGTTTCTTATTTGCTTGTAGGCTATTGAAAAAAAACTACAATGAAGGCAAGCCTGGTTTTGTTTTGCCTGTGTTCTAAGACATATGCAAAAGCTCCTCGGGTCTGCAAAAGCTGGCATTGGCAGGTCATCTCCTGACAGAGCTCTCAAGACAGCTTGCTTCACTTGAGAATAAAAACCAAAAAACAGCCTCTGCCCATTTCCTTATTTTGCATCTCTTTTTCCTATTCATTTATTTTTGCATTGCATCTTCTTAATAATTCCAAGCAGTAGATAGATATCAGCAAAGAATATATATCATTGGGAATTACAAGCAAATATTCCCAAGCAACATTACAGTTGAAAAATAGTCCAAGGAAAGAATAATACATATATCTGGAACATATTATTTGTGATCCATTTTCTTTGCAATACACCATGCTTTGTTTGTGTATAATAACACCTGCTGGTTGATATATAACACTCCCAAGCTAGAAATAATTTTACAACCCAAATAGTATTAAACTTAAAATAAAAAGAAAAAAAAAATCAAGCAAACTGGTCTTGCTCAAGGTCCGTTACCACCAAATCCTTCCTGTCTTTATGGTTAGAAACAAAACACTCTCTTCAAATCTCTCCTCAGTGAACTTTCAATACATATGGAGTCAAAATCTTGCACATCTGTTGCTGCTGTTCTGATATGGATGTTACAGACCTACAGAGCAATAAGACCAACAAATGAGTTTTAGAAAAGGCTGACAATGTAAATCCTGAAAAAGCAAGCCTGGGCATAAAATGGCACGAAAAAATGTGTGGGCGTTCAGATTCTGAAGTATTTTAGATTCATTTCAAATTACCCATTAACAATTTTTAAAAGGGTGTATGACTAGGCTCATGAACAAAATAAAAGTCCAGTATACACATCAGTATCAGCAGGCAGCCCAGAACCAAGTGGTGTAGATGGGCAAAATTGATGAGTGGTTCTATGTACATATGTTCTAACCTTTTGAAGACAGAATATGATAAATGAGTAATAATATGCTAAATAATACATGGGCCAGCATATGGCTTAGTGATTTTGTAGCTTCTGGTGTATGTGTGTTTATATGTGTGTATACATACACATATTTGCTGCTCTTTTAGTTTTGCTCATATAGGCAATACTATCTTGAGAGCTTATTAATAGTGGGTTAAGTGCTTTTGCTTTCCTAAATGTCACGATTTGATATTTAATAAATGCCAAGAAATCTCACCAGATGTCAAGTGTGCTGTTGGCTGACTTCGCACTGGCTCTTTAACACATAACCCTTACTCTGTGGTAACTCTGTCCTTGTCTAACCAACATGTCATCTATTTTTGATAAATTAAGAGAATAGTTGTAAAAATGTCAGAAATGAGTGACATGTCTAGACCACTCCAGTACTAAGCAATGGGTTACTACTTTACTGAAAATTGGTCTATTGACTGAGAAAGCTTAAATTCTCGACTAAATCAGCTGGCTACTTAACGACAAACTTTTCTAAGATGGAGTTCTTATAAAGTTCTAGGGCTAACTTCTCAGCAATATGCGACTTAAATCTAAATCAAATTTCTGCACCAAACACTGGCTATGTTGACGTATAGGGCCTAAAGAACTAAACTTTGTCCATTAGTAGTCTTACTATTTGAACAAAAATGCAGTAGGAGATCTCAGGTATGCTCTTTAAAAAAAAAACAAACAAACAAAACCCAACAAAAAAGAACAACTGAGTGCCAATACAGACAATTACATGGGAATGCCCAATTTAAGCAAGTAGAATTTGATTTGCATTTCGTTTGCATTAACTGGAAGCTCTGGTTTTGCCTTGTAGAATACTGAAGTACCAGAGACTGGCCAGATTACTTATGGAAAGGTTATTAGTATTTACAGTCTTGAAGAACCTCTTTCTGATGCTCTAGGCTAGTGGATCATACCAGAAAAGCCTGCAAAATGGGTAATTTGGCTTGCAACTATCTGTTCAACCACAGATTAACAAACATTAATATTTAGATTTCATCAATTCCTGTAGTTATGTCATATAGTTATAAACATTTTTAAGAGTTGAGAAGAGTTCATTTTTTCAAAATCAGGAAACAATTGTGTAATAATTTTTTTTTTAAATTATTGCTCCTCCCAACAAAAATGAAAAAGCAAATTTAGTAAATATTAGATAACATTTTAGTATATCATAGGCTTTGATTTGGTTTATTCTGTTAGGAATCTAAAAGAAATACAAAGCTTAAGAAATGAGAAAGAGATTAACCAGTCTGCTTTATTTATTATTGAGCAAGAAGCCATTTTCATTTGCATCTTAGTTAGAAAAAGGGATGTACTTGCTTAGAGTGCTCCGAGGAAATCTCAGCTCATTCAAGGCAATTACATTTATATTTGTTTAAATTATGTGAGCATTAAATATGCTGCTTTACTTGCCAGTTCTGTAAAATAACATGTAACAGATGCTTCGGAACTGATTGTTCTGTTTATTTGAAGGAAATAAGTATATTTTTATTTCATGTATTTACAAGAAGGCACAAACACAGGAGGTGTATTCTGTGACTGTTTCCTCATACATTTCTCAAGTTGCCTAGGTTACATCTGGGCTGCTAGAATGATTTTTTTTTTTTTTAATTGCTACTTTTGTTACAGTAGGGAGAAGATTCCTGATAACCAAT
Organism: Pygoscelis adeliae; assembly: GCF_000699105.1. Taxonomy (NCBI): domain Eukaryota; kingdom Metazoa; phylum Chordata; class Aves; order Sphenisciformes; family Spheniscidae; genus Pygoscelis; species Pygoscelis adeliae. The sequence continues at coordinate 7,480,188 of NW_008825428.1, forward strand.
TTTGGGCTGCAACTTGCAGTGAGAAGGGTTTGGATCTTTTCCATGTCTTCTCTGAGGATTTTCTCACTGAATATGCTCTTGTGTTGAAGTTCATATACAAAGTTTGGTAGGGCAGTTTCCATTTTGACCGCTTACATGTATCAAATATTAATATCGGCCAAATACTGGAGATAGAATCACTTAAAAGCAGATGGGAGTTTCCACGTTTAGAATCTTTGCCAGCAATTGTGATCCATATTTTTCCATCTAATATCACTGGGACAACTCTTCCTTCCTTGGCTATGGTTCCTTACTTCAAGGGAAATTTATTAGCATACATTAATCTCTTACATCTCTTCTGCATAGCTTAGCTGTATCTCCTTATTTATATTTATTACCTGCTTTATTTATATAAGGTGAGGTATTGTGTTCATGGTGTCCCCTCCTAGAATACTAATTACATCCTATATTTTAGGCACTTATGCTTTTGAGTATCTAACTTCAAATAACTGAGAAGAAAGGGTTTTTTGTTTGCTTGCTGCATCATCATTTACAGGAGGATGCTCCCTGTTGAGCTGAGGCAAAAGAGTAAGATCATTCACACTCCAAGGTGACTCTTCCTTCTATGGAGGCAGAAAACAAGCCAGAAGAGGAAAAGACCTGGAAAATCTTCTCCTGGAGTCTGTGGACATTGATTAACCCAATGCCAGAGAGTCATAATTTATGATAATCTGAGTGCAAACAGAAGGTAATCTATGAATATCATGCTATTATCCTTATCCTTCTTCATTATTAATGAGAATGATATTAACCTCTCCCATCAGCAGGGTTAAATCTTACCACCTATACACCTATACCACTGCAGGTTGTAATAATTTTTCTCTTATTCCCACTTCAGATAGGCATTTCTCACTAAATTTTAAATTCTGTTTCATTCTACCAGTGAAATTAATATTTATATAGCTGACCCACACTTTTAATATATTTTAAAACTATACAGTCAATGAATAACAAATCTAGAAACATTATTTTATGCCACTGTAAGATTTAACCAACCAAATAGAAGTTCATTTCAAATGAGTGTTCCTTTCTTTACTTTGCTTAAAGAAACATTGCACTGTTTTCCTTCGATCCTCCCTAGTGAAAATTAATTAATTTGGAAGTATATCCTCCCATAGAAGGCTATTGGAGCTAGGAGACTTGTTCCATGATTAATGATTCCATGTGGGAATTTTTTTTTTCCCCAACAGATTCTTATCACATAGAATAAAGAGCCCTTGTTCAAGCACATCCAGACAGGTTACTTATATATGGTATAGAAAGAGAGTAGAATTTACTTCAAAGGAAACCCTTTCTCAACTTTCCTAGGTTTGGATGAGTAGGGAAAAGGGATGGCATACCACTACTAGGTTACAAGCAAAGATACACTAGATGCCTGTCTAATGACTTTGTACTGATATATACTGTGAGAATTTTAATTGCATGAGTTGACAAAATTTGAAATCATGAGGAATAATAGAGGAAGCTGCTTTTCAAAATGTGTCTGCAGCCCTTGCACTCATTCCCGTGGGGTTTTCTTTCTAACCTCTCTACAGACCCTGCCCATGTCGGTCATAGTAATTTACTCTTTGTATTTCAGCATTACACGCAGCCTTTAATTAATACCCTTGGGTATTAATTCTGCTCCACAGAGTGTACCTGGACCCCAGATCTCCTACATGGGAGGAGTGAGAAGTGGAATTCTCTCCCACATGGAACAACTTGAACTATGAGAGGAATAAGGAAGTTCCACGAAATTTTTTCCTCGCACTAGAACCTTCCTGATGTTTTCCATGGAGAGGATCTATGTGAATCAGTATCTCCTTTTCAGTCTCCCTTTATATAAGATAATCATTTTTTCTCAAGGTCAAAAGTGATGTCAGATTCCCTGGGCGAGTTTCCATTCCTCCTTTGGGAGACGTACTGTGACATCATGGGCTGAACTAGCTTTGTGGCTACTGGTGCTGCAATAAGAATGGACTTGGCGGTGATGGGATGGATGCAGAATGGATGGTACCAAAGGCAGCAGGCTGTCATAAGACAGCAGCTAGAGATGCCTTTCCTGCTATGTTGATGGTAGGCTGACAATGAATGAATGATATGGACACAAACTGTCAAGAGGGGTGCAAATAGACAGGGTACTCATTAAATAAAGTAATGGTGATACTGATAGCACCCTGCAGTGAGTCATCATATAGATAAATGACCGGATATGGGGGCTGACAGATGGTGAATGACGCTCATATAATTGAAAAGTACATTTGAAGCCTGCTGAGAATGTTCCAGCAGCAATTTTACGATTTCATTCAGTTTTGAGGAACAAATAATGATTGGTTTTTTTCATAAATTTCACATTTGCTTTTGCATTTTTCACATGAATATTACAGATGTCACTGTGTGTAATTTGCAGTTGTTACTTTTTTTCTAAAATAATTTTCATATTCTGTAAAAGGAACTATCAATTGCATGGTTTGGAAATTTCATCACTACTGCAAATGTATTAATCTTTGCAATTATCATAGTTCTAAACATAACATCAAAATAAATTATAACAAATCTAAATTAATGCTGCAATTCTCAAAAGATAATTCATTGTCTGTTTTCCCCAAACATTCTGTCAACTATTTAAAAAATAAAGCCAGAAGAGCCAGAGCATTTACTAATCAACAACAAGAGAAATTATACTATCCATTTTGCTTAGGGCAGTTGAACAAATCAATATCACTTTATCAAAGATGCTTGGATCTAACTGCTTTCTAGATTAAATGTATTATAAATATTAAAATGCTTGCTTAAATAAATTCTTAAAATTATACTTCAGCTTTTTCCCTAAGAAATTATTTATGCAATTACAGTATGCAAGTAAAAATGTGTATTACAGAATCAGAAGGGATTTGATGTGAACAAAGAAATAGAAAATGGCTCATAATATTCAAGTGCGATGGAGGACTTTTAAAGAAACAATCAATGCGTTTTCAATATATGAGCAGAGAAAGAGAACCTAGCATTCAGCTTGTAATGGAAGCCTTACACAAGGATAACATGGTGACCAGGGTCAGGACAACTTGCTGAGAGCTGTTTTTACTTGGGTAGTTTGCATTTTTTGGTAACAATCATGTCTCGCTTATTCTTGGATCTTCAGTCTGTGCAGACCCGATCTATCTGCCAAGAGTCCTTCCATTGCTTTACATGAGTTTTAGAACTACTGTGTTTATACCCTTTCTCATAAAAAAAAAAAAATGTCCCTGAAATAGCTCAGAACTGGCGCTTTTCCTCTTCCCAATTCATTCATTTACACAGTTGTTTTCCACATAAATAGCGTAGCATGCTCAAAAACCTATGGGTGTTTTTTCTAAGAATGGTTTAGAAAACATCTGATGTTAACATGTAAATAAAAAAGTTTCAAGTTTTAGATAACTTTCATCCACTCTTTTTACTCTTGAGTGTATCTGTCCATCATTGTCTAGTGAGAGGTGGATTTTGCTGTTTCCAGGATTTATCTAGTTACTGTGCCTGCTTGTGGATTTCCAGATAATGCTGCATAAATCTTACAGGCCAGACTTCACTAAGGATGGAATAACTGCAGTATCAGTTTTCCAAAACCACTGAGTTGGGAGTATAGTCAGCTGAGGGTCAGGCCCTGGCAAAGAAGGTCAGGACTTTCCTCCTTGCGGGAAAAGGAGAAAGCAGAAATAAAAATAAATAAATAAATAAATAGCAACAAACAAAAGCCACAGATTAAACAGTATAATACAATAGGAAAGCACATTTAAAAATCATTGGTGATTTTTATGGTGGTGTTTCGATCAGACTGAGTGCAGTGATAAAGATAAACAAGAATAGAAACCCAAACAAAAAAACCTCTATATAGGGCAGACCGTGCTTCCACCAGATATCTGAAGGGGATATCTGATTTATAATCAGAGTTCTATACCTTGTCAAGCAGTAAAATATGATTCAATTGAATTATATATTTGGAAACTGAGTGAAAAATGAATGATGAGGAGATGTATTAGCAGGCATCTGGTACAAGAAATAAGGGTCCACACGTAGCCATTCAGAGAGTATACACACATTTCTGTCCATGCATCCGAGTAGCAAAGTATGCATCCCATGGAAATGCATAGGGATACAGTTGTGCTAATAAGAGAAACCCATTCATCATCAGATAAGCAAGCACACCGAAGGAGTTACGTGAAATAGGGTTATTGATATTTGAGGTGTCTGCTTACTTGCCTCAGTCACATCGTGCCAATTTCTTCCCTGTGATGGGATGACAATCGTTTTAGGAATGAAAAAAAAAATCAATTAAAGAACAGCAAATGTCAGACAGGACAATGTATTCTCTACAGATTTCTGGTGAGCAATGATTTATGGTTGATAATTCATGAACATACAGTAGTTAATGAATATTTTGTAATTTGCCAATATCTGTCCAAATTGTCATAAATAACTGTATAAATTGTACTGAACCAACCTCAGTGTTTCTTTTCTTGAAAGAAGTAAAAAGAAAGATAGTGATTTGCTGACTTTGTGGATTATTTCCTACTACTCTATCAGCTGTGCTTGGGAAGAACAGCAAATGAAGAAAAGCAATGCAATACATAATGATGTAAATAACAAATGCACCTGGCTGGCAGATGACAAATGCAGATAAATGTAAACTAATGAGTTTGGATCGAAAAAAGAGACAGTGTATAGCTGCTAAATGGAAAATGAACATCAGGACACTGACCTAAAAAGAGATTTGGGAGCTATTATAGACAAATCCTTAAACTTTGTAGCACATTAGGTGGCTAAACTGAGAAATATAAATGAGATACTGGGATGAAGCTAAAAGTGCACAATATAAATCAAAGTATAAACTTATTTTAATTAATGAAGCTTCATTCACAACACTAAATACACTAATTATCACTAAGAGACAGGATCCCAAATCAACCCCTAGGCAGGACAACCTTTAAAGATGGGCGACAACAGTTAGGTTTCTGAATCTGTACTTAGATCAAAGGGCAAGGGACTTGATATCAAGAGTGATGAGCTCTTGGCAGCTTCCATTCAAGTAAGCTCAGATGCCTAATCCTATACTCTGTACAGGCAATGCACACAAACATATTACATTCCCCAATCTTTCCAGGTAGAGATCCAGATTTCATGGTGAAGTAGCTCAGTGCAGATTTTGAGTAATCAACATGGCTACACTTTGCATGAAATTACAGCAGACTTCTAAAGGTGACTGTGGGCAAGGAAAACTGTTCAGATATTACTGTTGCTATGCAATGTTGCTTTATGGTTGTTGCATATCACCTCAAATTGGTCTTCAACATAACTGCCCGTCAGTGTTCTGTGCTAGTTGCTTTACGTATGTATTTGTATATATATGTATGCATAAACATAGTACATGCTATACTATATAAAAAATATATGCATATACTATATTGTATAAAAAATTGGTGAGTTTAGAATAATAATTTTGCTGAAAGCTGTTTCTTTTTTCAATGTATATATTCACCAAATATTCTCAGCAAACCATTTTCATAACAGAACTGTGAGCATAAACTACTTTTGACATGTAACTGGCCTTTAATATATTTTTATTCTAATATTTTAATATCTTAACCTTTCCTAACAAAATGAATAACAAGTGATGAAAATACCAGGATTTTGTTATGAACAACTAAAATGTGAATGTTATTTCTTTCTGATTTCACTCAATAAGCTCTTACATCACAAACCTGTCAAAACTTCCATAAATATTAGTAGTAAGAAGGAGAAATCAAAGTACTGTAAAGAGTGCCTTCTTCCTTAAGTACCACACAAAACCAAACCTTTGACATCTGGCATACTAGACAGGCAAGCCTATTTTCATTCAGTCACTCAGACCTCAGCAAATTACATCTGAAGCTTTGGATTTTGAAAGTACTTTTGTTTAAATGCAGCCCTTTTTGGTAATGATTATATGTTAAAGCATAATAAAGGAGTGTCTTTATAGTTCCAATAGGGAAGTGAAGTACACTATGTGGAAACATTAAAAGTATTCATCTCTAAGTGTCACTCAACTACAAAGCTTGACAATTGCACAGGCTAGCCCAAACACCAACGTAGGGAGCAATACAAAATCCTCATATTGGACAAATTTTGAAATGCAGCTGGGGACCACAAAACCACATTGCAACTATTGTCTGATTCTCACCACAAAGTAACCAGAGAGCTCTGTGGGACAGAAAAAAATTTAAAATACAATGTATTTGTTCAAACAACTATGAGTTCAGAAAAGCATGGATGATTTTCTGCTGGAGGCTGCTCCTCCAAAATGCACACATCTTTACAAATCCAGTCACTTGGAGAAAAAGATAAAGCTTTAGAAGGACATTTGCAGAAAATATTTGTGTAGTTACTTATTGTGTGTGCTTTAACTGACCAAGCAAAATTCTTTATACACGTCCTGAGCTTTACACTTGAATTTGCTTATATAGCTGAAGTTAGGAATACATAGATATGCTTTCCTGGGTTCTTTATTCAAGTCCTTTTCCTTATCATAAGCCTCTGTACGTAACTGACATTTATTTTAAATTGGATAAAAAACAGGCAACTAATGTAGCAAAGCAACAGCCTCATCAACATAGCTGCCATTATTATCAATAGAGAAATGATTTCTCCCATTTTTCATACGTTTTCTTGAGTAGCAATATTTGATGATCATGCATTATTGAGATTTAATGTGAGTTCTGTTATTGATTTCAGCAGGGGAAGACCCCTGGTGAGGAAGGAAAACAAAAAGGAGTGTTCTGTAGGTACTGGACCAAATTTCATGCTGAAAGCAATGAGGTTTTATGTGGTGTAAAGCCAATACAGAATTTAGACTGTATAATTTTGAGTAATTAGAAGTAGCCAGACTTGCATGGTATCAGTCTTCTATTGATTTCATCATTGCTTTACAACGTGTGTTTTAATAGCAATTATATTTTCTGGCAACCTTTTTTTTTCCTCTCTCAGCATCTAAATTGTTGCTTCTTGATTAGTCAACAGGAAAAAAAAAAATCAATACTCTATACATTGCACTTCCAAGCTTTAATTCAATTACCATCTGTGAACTAATCAAACATTGATCTGTGTCAGTAAGTAGAAGGCAATTTTTTTTATATCACTATCTTTCCTTGTCATTAAAGGTTACATTTTAGTTCATTCACCACAAGTCTAAACCTTTACTGGAGCTAATAAAAAAAAAAAAAAAAAAAAATCTCCTTTCGACTTTAATTTCATTTAATTAGAAACTCATAAGACCTTTTACATCCTTTTGCCCATTTTCTGCCATTCATGCCCTGCTAATGCAGGAGTATTTCCTACACAATAGTCCAAAGTGTTTTTTCCAGTGTGATTTTCATAGACTGAAACAACAAAGAATTCCTTTTTCCTTGTTGTCAGAAATTACCTTCCATCATTCCAATTCTATTGGCATAGACTTCCTCCTCACTTAATAGCTGTTCTGTCCATCCAACTAAGGCAAAGGGTTCTAGGGTTTTTTTAATGATTAAATCCCTAGTAAGGTATTTTTTTCTCTTCCATGAGCTTCACTGTCACTAATTATAGCAATTGTGCTCACTCACTATATGTCTGTTGCTAAATGTCAAACAATTTTATCTTAAAAACAGCTACTCACAGTTTTGAGAAAAGGTGGGATTAAACTCTTATTTACTGTCTCTGTGGAAATAATTACCAAATGGTAACTCCACTATTTTTATTACCTTTGCGCAGCCCGAGGGCTATCATGGTTGAAACAAGTAAAATAATCATAATGATCAACATTATCACTATTCTATTATATTAAAAAGAGAAAATTTGAACAAAATAAACAACAGAAAACAAAATTGTGGAGTTCTTTCATACCTTGGATTAAAGGACTTTTAAAAACACAGGACAACCTGCCCTGGGAGGGGAACTGACTATCTTGCCTCCCATATAAATGATCACTAAAGATAGCTAAAGCAAGAAAAATAGGTAAACATTCTTTATGTTGGTTAACTCTGCCTCATGCAGACTGGATACCCTGAATATCTTATAACAGGACTAGAGACTGTAACCTATAAATAATTCCTAAACATACAAAGACAATAGTTAAGTTGGTTACCTAGAAAAGGCATGTAAGAAGTTGCCTTGAAACTTGCAAATCGTTGAACAGCAAGAGTCCTGAATCTGAATTAGATTGCCCTGTTCCCTTCTTTTCACCAAATGTTAGCTTATGCCTCCTCTCTGAGCACACGTGATTACTGAACAGCTTGGTATTTCACAGGAACTGGTTTCTGTATTATACTGCAACTTCAGTAATCCATGTCAGCTTTATCTAGATGTTTTAAAATTAGTCTTTTGGAGTGATTTAAATTTTTTTTCCTCAAAATTCCAGGTACTTTTTAAATAGCAGCTGTATTTTTTTTTCTTTTACACTTTTCGTCTTCTGAGTAAGCTTTTACATTTTATTTGGGTTGAATAAGTGCTTTTTTTTCTTTTATCTCAAGAAACAAACCATCGAATTCTTATACAAATCCTCTCAACTTCTGAAACAGTG
>NW_008825428.1:7488819-7503415 GCF_000699105.1 Pygoscelis adeliae
TTAAGCGTTGCCAGGTAATTACTTTCTCCAGTTGGTATCAATATTCTTATACTAATAACCAATTGTATTATCAAATGACCTCAATATATTTTTCATACATCATGTAATTATTCACTTAGAAGAGTATTAAGAAATTATTACATGAAGGTTATATAAAGATACACAGCATTTACAACACATCTTAAAAGGCTCTTGTCATCTTAGCCATAAAGAAGAACCAAGATTTATTACAGTGAGAGGAAATATGAGTCAAATAAAAGCTAAGCAATGGTTTTACTATGTTTTTTTATTGAAAATACTTTTCTATGAATCAGAGGCCTTTATTTGTGAAAGGAATAGAAGCAAGTTCTTTTTGTAACCACCTTTACAACTCTAATTAGGATCTCAATACCATTATGTTTGTTTGTTCCTCAGTAGAATACCCTTACATTGTTCTGCACTAAGGAAATTTCAAAATCAATCTCAACCTCAGTTTTTCAGCTAAAAATAGTTCCAATGTTCCAGTTCAAATACTCCCACATGGTCCAGTTCGAGGAGACACTCTTTATTACATGGCTTCTGAGTTTTTGTGTATTTATAACTTGCAATTACAGGAAAGAAAACAGTAATCAATATTTATTCTTCAACAGAACATAAAATAAATTGAGAATTAAAGTGGCATGTAAATTATGAAAATCTGCATTTCAGGGTCTGCACAAAGTTTGGTGTCTTATGATCTTGAATTATACCCTCTCTGACATTTCTTTAGCCATATACTGGGACTCCAGAAACCCACTAGCATTCTCTAAACTAGCAAACTATTGTGAGAACGTGAACAGCTGAAACACAAAAATCTACAATAGCGTTATCTGAGTATAACTTCCAGATAGTAAGAGTATACAAGTCTACGTCTCTCTTAAACATTAAAAAGACTCAGAGAAGATTTAAATTACCTAATTTCACAATAAATACTGGCTGCTTTATTAAAAAAAAAAAAAAAATCTATTTTCATACTTCAAAATAACTCTGTGCTGTGAAATTCTGTATATGTTCAAAAAATGGAGATTCCGGTACCTTTCTGGGTCACCTTGTTCAGTACTTCACCACTCTCATAATGAAAAATATTTTGCTTATGTAAAAATACAGTTTTTCTTGCTGTGTTTTGTCACTGTGATCTCTATTTATTTCACTGTACTCCCCTGAAAAGCCTGGTCCCAGCTCTTCCTTAGCTCCTAAGTACTGGAAGACAGCAATTAGCTGTCCTTTTAGAATTTTTTTTCCCCCCAGGCTAAACAAACCCCTGTCTAGAAACAAGTAGCCCAAAACTGAACATGATATGCCGGGTGCAACCTAAAGAGAACCAAGAAGAAGGGATTATTCATGCCACTTGACCTGGTGGCTACTATCTTGCTAATACAGCACAGCTGAGGCTAGCATTCCTCCACCCCAAGGGAGCATTGCTGACTCATTTTTGAGATGTTATTCTATGTTTTACACCTTCATCCCCAAAAAACCCTGGCTGAAGTAGTCTGTAGGATAAAGGGAGCAGAAAACAACACTTACATAGGTGGAGTTACTAAGGTCAAAGGTTAGCGCATGCTTAAATGCTGTTTCGAATGGGACTGGATTTAAATATTGGTATACATGTCTTCCTGAGCAGGTATCCCCAAGCATTAATAGTCAAGCCAGGTTCAATTAAATAATAACTTAACTGACCCTTTGTTCAAAAGAACTGAGCATATTTCCAGTTACTATACTGGAAAACAGATTTGTGAACATTTTTTCCCCATTTAGGTAGGTGATACAATTCAATACATGATTTCTACTCCCAGGTCTGTCTGACTAGATATGTAACTGGAGTCAAGTGGCACTGCCACTAGCCAGAACTGAATCCTGCATTTGCTGCTCAGGAAAATCCCATTAAAGTCAGTGGTGCAGAATGAAGTCCAGTGTGATTATTTCACTACACAATTTTTTATATATATTTCAAAGCAATTCCTATAGAATTTGTAGTCAGGGGATATAGCTCTCTGTGTTAGGTTTCTCAGTTAGGATTTGCTTTCAATTCTCATTTGTTTTATATTTCTGTGGAATCAGCAAAAATTACTCAAATCAACATTATGTAAGTCATTTTATGACTTTTCCAGAGCATACAATGGTGCACTTTTATTTTATTTTTGGCTAATACGATCAACTACTCCAGTCCCTGTTGACTCACTGGGTAATGTTGTCTTTAGTTCTTGGGCTTCAAATTTTAATACCCAACACTGACCTCTGTGCTTAGTCAGTTCTTCATAAAGCAGATTTTGTGGGATAAATTCACAGACTTCCTTTTGTCCCAGATACAAATAATGAGATTGTTCCTGTTGTAATTTTTGTAATAGTGCAGCACACTCACCTGCCAGGCAGCTTATACAAATTACTACAAACATAACAGTAAATGTTATTTTAACACTTGTTTTGGACTCCAACATAGAACTATATTACATATTTTATTAGCTCATTTACCACCTACTAAGTTATATTATTAGCTAATTCATTGAACATGATATGTTAGGTAGATTTGGCTACCACTTTAAAGTGACTCATCTGAGGCTGGTTTGTGTTTTTGTGAATCCACAGAAGTTAGTCCATCTGTGATTTTATAAATGAAAAATAAACTTCAGAGATGTAGGAAAGCATAAAATCAAAGGGTAGGATCTGCCTCTGTCCCTCTCACACACAATACCTTATTATAATAAGTCATTGATTTCTCATTGCCATTGTTCAATAGCTCTAATTCACAGCCCATTAAGGTTAATGGAAGCAAAAGACCCATGAGTGAAACCTGAACTTCATTTAAGTCCTTGTTAACACTCACACTGACTCTATGGGATTGGGATTTCAGTAAATGTCAAAATGCCAGAATCTAACTCAGACAAATCCCTTTGGTCTTGAATTTTGGTGGGACACGTGATCCGAAATTCCCAAGTTCTCTTGAAAATCCTCAACACAAAGGAAACATCAGCTAAGATTTTTAATAGCCTAGTGCTACTGAGCATTAATTGTAAAGCCTTGTGTTTGTGTAAGCCTGCTTCAGTTCAGGTTGTCAGCAATAACCAAGTCATGCATGCTACATTTTAATACATAGATATTTTAGGGACTGTCATCTCTGATACCTGGTTCTGTCTTAATAAAGACAGAGCTCGCACTGTTAAAGAGTATCACATATTTTTATGTCATGTGAAAAGAATTTGGGGGGGAGGGGTTGCTATATCTTAGATAAAGTAAATTTTTATAATTCCATATAGCTTTTCTCATCTGGCAAACATTTTTAATAGCAGCTCTGGACTGCTATTGAAGAGTAGCACTGTGATCCACAAACACAGACACTTCCATGGCACTAAACAGGCTTAAGAAATCCCCTGAGGATCTTAAAATTATCAAGAATAAGCAGCAAATAGACATGGTAACAGGTCCGAAAATGGAAAATGAGGAGCATTACTTAGGGTAGGAAAGAACAAAAAAAAAAAGTGTATCAGAGAAAAAGGCTGCAATAGCCACCATCAAGCAGAAGCACTCTGCGGTCTTACAGTAAGAGGGGAAGACATTGCCATGCCATAAGGGGGAGTCAGCTTAATGAATGACACAAGGTCAAAAATAACAGAAAAGAATAAATGTAAGTAAAAGTCCAAATAAAATGAAAGCAACATGCTGTGGAACCACACTGTGACAAAGTCCCACAGTAGCTAGTAAGAGGGGAATTTGTTGATAAAGTGGGAAGAGAAGCTGAAGATGTGCTAAATAAAAAGCAGTGGCAACATAACAAAAAAAGAGGGATCATGCCTCTGAATGCATGAAATGCCTTTTACTGTAGTCAGAAACTAAGGAATGAAGAAGTGAAAGAATGGTAATCACATTTAGATCAGGGTTGGAAGACAAGAAATCTGCAAGTAGACAAAACTGGTAGGAAATACAAGAATGGACCAAAAGGAGCAAGAGGGAGAACCCACAAAGATTCACCCCCACACCCCCCCACCCGTGGTTTAGAGGACGAGACAAATCCTTTTATGGCCTGTGCGATTACAGTACCGTGTGGTAATACCCTGACTCACATCTTTAAATGCAATTTCTGTAATTGCCTATTGTCATGGCCATGTTGCTGTGCATTAGGATATTATAAAGTGAGAATTAGAAGGAGACATACAATATTTTTATCTGCTGGCCATAATCTTAGCTCTTGTATTTCTCACTGAGGAGGGTATATCTGTGGCTACTGGAGTTTTCAGTGCCGCTCCAGCTAAACACCATTACAAAAACATCTGCACAACATGGTGGCAGAAATGCCATTCTTGCTAGATTTATACCTATGTAGACAAAGCTGTATAAATGAAAGAAAAAAGCCCAGTGTTAATAAAGCTGTGAAAGTGTAATATCTGGTTTGCATTCTGAATTTCTGCCTCTGCTTGCAAAAGGACCCCAGAGCTTTGTAGCAGATCTGCCTAGATATTTTCCTGCTAGAGACGCAAAGGGGTTTTTTTTAAAAGAACACTGTAGGTGTGATAATAATAAATATATGTATATAAAAAAACAAATTTTTCACCCACTTCTTGCAGATGAGGCCTTGCCTTGGTGTCAGGATACTCAATGCCAAAACCCTCCTGGTCTCTAGGAAGCGTCTTTGTCAGTGTGGAGCCCGAAGGACCATCTGTACCCTGCTCCCAGCAGCCTCCCAGCCTTGCTAGCTCCTGGCTCCTACCTGTGATCACTCACTCTCCTGCTTGCCACAAACTCCAGCTCCTAAACTTCCCTTCACAGGCATGCTCAGCTGCTCGCCTCCCGCCACAAGGTCCAACCTAACCCAATCACTCCTTTTTTTAAAGTAATGAGACATAAAAACCAAAACTGAGAAAAGCATAGAAATCCTGTCTATCATTGTCTCTCACTAGCATGTCTGAGCATGTCCCATCTTGTTACCGTAAATCGGCAGGTGAAGAACTCTCTAAGACTCAGTTTGGAGTTTTAGAAAGCAGGCATTCTTTATTGCGGTGCAAGGTGGAATTTCCACAAATCAAGCACACCTATGGCTAGATCACCGTTACATTTATAGACAAAAATTATAAGGTAGTACACTCCCAGTTACAATGATTGGTTAATGATTTACATACAATTATAATATCTGCTCTGTCATTCTCTTCTGTTACTACGCTTGTGCAGGGGAAGGGTCTTCACCTGGGCAAGGGTCTTCTTGACCTGTGGGTGTGTTTTTTAGTATTATAATGAAGGCAGTTCACTTCAGGACACCTTAAAAATAGGTTTTGTTGCCAAGTTGACCAGCTGGATCTCTACCTTGCCAGGTTGTCAAATAACTCATCCCATAAACAATAGAACCTAGAGGCTCTGGTTATGGTTTAGAGAGTCCAGAGAATAGAGAATAGGGACTTCAAGCAACACAGCCTCAAATAATAATTAACACATCAACCTATACATAACGCTACCATAAGGGCTAACTTATTAGAATCAAAATGTTCTTATAGTTGATTATTTCATAACCTAAAGATTCAGTAAAACTTAAGATCATCTTCAACAATCTGAAGGACTGAAACTAAGCTTAGGAACTTCAGATAAACTGCTGTGTGACACAGCAGCATCCTTTTCTTTTTGAAGCACAGAGAATTAATAGTTCTTTAGTATTTTCACCTCTCCTATGAGTTTAGCAAAGGATTGGCAGAAAGCAGAGGTCCTCTGGAGATTGTTTTTCTCTAATAACAATCTTAAGCAGTATTTAAGGAAAATAAAGAAAACAGGGAAACAACATTCAAGGAGATAACTTAGCCCTAGAGCACACCCACCTACACTCAAAGGGTGGCCAGTTGGAGTCAGTGGAATAAGATGTGCTTCCAAAGCTGTGTCATAATGTGATTGACAGCCTTCAGCTTCTCAGGATAATGCTGCTGTCATGGCTATCCTGCACGTTAGGATTTTAACAGGTCAATATGACAGAGGGAGACACTCAGGAGTTTTATCTGCAAGCCAAACTCTTGTATTTCTAATATTGCCCCAAGAAGCTAAAGGCTTGCCAGCTGTGCTGCTCAAAAATTCTCAGTAGTGAGTTTCTGCAGCCTCCAGCAAAGGCTGTGACTATGGAGAAACCCAAATTCTTCGTGGTGCATGTTCAATGGAACCACTTGGAATTATGAAAAAGGGCTGGACTAACCTTTCCTCGATTAGCAGCTTATATTTAATATCAGTCATTGTAATAGTATAGTCATTATATTAGAGTAACCTGATGGTTACTCAGATGTTTTTTGTTCATCTAACACTGTTCCACACTTTCCATTGACTTTTTTTTCCCACCAAACTGGGTCAGGGGTAGGACTAAGGTGTGTACTTCCAAGCTTTCTCCATGCAAAATAATTCATTCCTCCATTTTACTACTATCTTCCTGTTTGTTTTGTGGGACACAGAGTGTATTAGCACGACCGGTTATCTTATCAGTGCCAAGAAAGCTTTACTTTTCTCTTTGGCCTCTCCTCGGCATGTAATCAAGGCCAATTGCCTTTTTGCCTCTCAGCTTTTTCTACAGAGATGAAAGTGAAGCCTTACTGACACACACAGGATGGCCGTGTGATCACTGAAATAGCTTGAATCTATTGGTACAAGCATGATTAAGCTTTTCTCCTGTCATTTCCCTTAATGCATGCCAATTTGGCTTTACCAGTCATTTTATCAAGTCTGACAGGAGCTTTCATCCAAATAACATCTCCAGGAGCAATCCAAAAACACTATGAGTAGAGCTGGACTGGAAACACTTTTCCTGTACTGAGAGCTTCTTTTGTTCAATTAAAAAAATTAAACATTCTCCACTACTGAATTGTAAAATCAGTTTCACATTTTAGAATTTGTCAGAATGTCCACAGTAGAGTAAAAATAAAAATAAATTTAAAAAGTCAGTATCAGAATTAGTCTCCTAGTCTTAAAAAGGAGCATATATTTCTTCTAATGCTTTCAGGCGAAAAAAGAAAACCATTGGGGTTTTCTGGCCAGCAAGTTGATCAGAAGTGTTCACCTTCCTTCTACAACAGCCAGTCCCTGACCATTTTCCCTGCAGTGCAGCACAAGTATTTTTGCCATATGGTTAACTGATCTTCAGTGCATTCAGCTGGCTGTCACTTTATTAAAGATATAACTTGATTGCTATACCACCAGGCAAAGCATCTTCAAGTCTGTCCCTTCATTCCTCTTCAAAGCTTTTTATTTAGAGAGGAAATTAAAAGTAAAGAAAACCAAAAAGATTAATAGTTAAGAATGAGTGGATTTTTTGGGTCAGTTTTACTGATGATTAACATTTCATAGTCAATCTGCAAAAACTTTGTTCTTTTGCTGTTCATTTTCAAGTGGCTTGAGTTAACTGGAAGACTCTACAATTTACTTGCCCATTCATCCAAATGTTTTCCTAGTGTGGACACCCTTGAAAGTCTGGGATATCAAGCATCATCAAATCCTGTCTTACATTCTTTCCAGAGGGGAAATGCCCTTAGTGCCTTTTTTTTTTTTTTTTTAATTTAATTCCAATAGGATTAGTAGGGGTGATGAAAAATCTTAGGATTCTCTCATATTGGGATCTCATATTGCCGTAAATAATCTCTTTCCTCTTTTCTGTACAAAATGAGACGTTATTGAAAGGTTGAGAATCCCACCTCAAGTTGATCACTGTTTCCTAATGCTTTCTTGTTATAATTTGTCTTGCAGCTTGGGGCATAGGCTGAAGACTTGCAGAGGCATTCAGTTTTCTGGACCTGTTGCACTGCACGATGAAACTAAAGATACATTTTGGGCTTAAGCACTTCCTCTGAGAGAGAAAGAAAAACTCATGGATCAGAAAGTGACCCCTTCAGAGAATAAAACATGTTGGATGGTAAATATCTTTCCTGTTTCTTTTTAAATTTCCCAGGGTGAATCTTGAGCAACTCTGGATCTAGCCTTTCCAAGCCACCCCTGGGATTTTGAATGAAATACAGAGGGCAATGAATAGGTAGCTGAGAGAAAGAATTAGTCATAACTGAGTCCATTGTGGAGGACTAGCAAGAAGAGAAAGCAGCTGAAGAAAAATGAGTATTTCCTTGCAGGCTGTGAAACGTTTACTCATAATAGCATACATTTACTTAGTTCTGTAATCCCTGTGACATTCCTGGGAATAAATAAGGCTGAAAATGCTGACAGCATGTCCTCCCTTTTGTACTTATGGATAAGCAGACATATTATGCTTACTACGCTTGCAAAGGAAATAAAATGCAGAAGAGCACAGGAATGATCCGTCCTATTTTTAACTTAGGAAGGTAATATAACAAGCTTAATTTGGAAAGGAGTCTGAAGTTTTGAATCGTTTGCTCAGTGTCATACACATGGCTCTTGCTACAAAGATAACTTTGAGTATCTGAATCTTTTCATTGTCTTTAATTAAGCTACAACTACAGTAAAACATATTGCACTTTCTAGGCTGTTTTTTGTAAACTGATAAGCAAGTCCAACAACCCAGAGCAAGTACTGATGTGCCTTCCACAACTGAGTGGCAGACACTGTGTTTAACCTTGTCTCTGGTTCTTCAGTATGCTTTGCCAGCTGAGCTTTCTAATAGGAAAACCTGAACAATATTTTTTTTGCTGGTACCATCTGTCAGTTATAGAACAATTGTGCTACTGTCTCCTTCCTGGGCTAAGTATTCTTGCAACTTTTGAAATTCTCTCACTCCTTTAACAAGCCTGGACTAGACAAAAACATATTTGACCAGATTTAAGTATTTGTGATTCTTCTTTCCAAAAGCTTGTGGCCAATGCAAAACAAAGTATTATTTATGCTTCAATAAAAACAGAATACTTAGGGGAAAAAAGGACTGTAAAACAAGCAATGTACGCATCTGTCTTGCCATTCCCAGTGGTTACCTAAGCAAGACTAGATAAGGTTTTTTCCTGTCAGTGTTGCAAGGCATGTCTACAGAGTAGATGATTTAAGCACAATGCTACTGCTGGAAAGTAAGATAAGAAAGCATCTGTGCTGGTTTGACAATGAGCCAGCTGGGGTCCAAAGGATTACAGCTGTACACAAATAGAAAAGCAGACACACTGATAAAGTCCACCCAGCAGAGTTCATAAACATGGGGCTACCGCATGCAGCCATGATTAAACCGCACTCTGCCCCAAAGCTGTCACATCTGTGAGGCAACGCACAGCACTGTGCATTACACCTTGCAAATATCTGCACCAATTACCCACCTCTTTGGAGAGTATCCTCCCTTCTAAATTCATGTTAGTTCCTTTGGTGCTCCATGGGGACTTTTTTTTTGCTGCTTGTGACCTTGTCTCTTACCACATCTTAAGCACTTACTGAGGGATTTTCCATGAAAATATCTAAGCCACACTAAATACACTCCTACAGTAAACAGCCGTTCTACAGGTAGCACCCATTATATTGCTACAGGGCAGCTCCAGATCTTCTCACCACCTACTGCTTTAGCTTTCCTATATGGCCAATAGATAGTATCAAATGACTTACAGCCTTTTTCATATCTCGGAAACAGAGCTGGCTGCCCATAGATTAAAATGGACCATACACCCTAAAGAGCCTTCTCTGAGGGTTTCTGGCGTCTGGTACCTGGCACCTGCCAAAGTTCCACATAGCAAAGTCTTTTTTTCCTCCAATACAGCATTAACGATGAAAACTATAGGATCTGTTTCTGCCTTCAAAGAAATATCAGCAGTCAATTCTACAGATTTAAAACAGCTTCCATTGAAGTAGCTTCACTGCTAGCAGTTTTAAACTACGCTATGGCTGATAAAAAAGGAAATATGCATATCTAATTACTCTGTCATCTAGATACTCTTACTGTGCCTGCTAGCTAATTTGCTGAAAACACTAAAGGGATTATAACAAAATAGAGTTACAATAAAGTTTCCGGGCAGACAAGGGTTTTTGGGAGGATGAGAGGAAAAAATTTGTTTGATTTTGATCAAATTTGCAAAGCTTTGGTTCTGTAATGGATATGCAGTAAAGCAGATATTGTGCGTAGCATATATTCAAGAGAGATTAATGGTCACATTAACCTTTTGAAAACCGATAAAGTAGATTTATCCTTTTGCAATTGGTGTGATAAAGTAATAAAAACATAGTAAAATAGATCAGGATTCATGTCGTCTTTCTTTTTTCAAGGGTCTGACCATCAAATAAATGAGTAAAATAATCAAACATTTACAGCATGAACAAATGCATATGATAAAACCTTACTTGACATTTCGTCCAAGCAATGTAGAAGCACAATTAGAGAGATGATAATAAGATGTTCTAAAAAGTGCTTGAAAATTTTTCCGAAACTAATTTCAGCATCAGAAACACTGTTGACATTCCCTTTAACAAAATGCAGAGAGAAATCCCAATCAATCTCTTGGAAGGTACTAATTTGAGAAACATTTTTCACCATGTTAGTAATAGCCTTTCATGTTTGGCACTATCTGCATAAAATGAAAGTAAGCTATAATGTGAAAGAAATTGACCAGAAATAGAGAAAAACACTGGCATGAATACTTTTGCTTACCACAATTGTCATAGTAGTTCATGCTTAGCCCTAGTGTTGATTTCCTGATCTCTCGAGAGAAGGGGGGGAGAGAGAGAGAGAAGAGAGAGAAAGAAAGAGAGAAGATAAGTGACATGTCACTTAAGATGTGTGTGTGCATTGCTACCTATCATGAATAATGTCTCTGAGAGACAGACTCTAAAGCAGCCCAGCCAGGAGACCAGCTGTGTGGTCTGTGCAGCTTCACCTGCTTCACCCATACTCCTTACTCATACTCATTTCCACTGGACTGGACACTTTCAAGCCAGGGAACTCCAACTTTTAAACAAATCTCCTCTTGCTAGCCACATTTTCAAGGACCACATAGAATGTACCAACTTTGAAACAAAAAGCTTGAAAAGCCATGAGAAGGCAAGTTATATGCTGTGCCTGGGAGATGTTTCACTGAACTTTAGATGACCGAAGAGTCAAATGTCCAGTTCAGGCTGGTCGTCTCAGCTCTTCTACAGCAAATGAAAGACATAAGCACCTAGAAAAAGTGATTCACCACTTCGTAAGTGTTGAATCAGCCTTTTGCATCAAGTCCTATCCTAACTGTCAGTAAAGAGAAATGCATGTGAAGGACAGTCAATGATGATTTTAGTAAGTAAAGCAATAAAAATTATTGTTTATTCACAAAAGTAGCATGAAGTCTTATTGCTGATATTTATATCATCTCTGCCCCCAAGTGATAACTAATTTAGATAATACAGAGGTTGAAGACAGCAACAGTACTGTATGATATGCAGGACATACTTTAATCGATCTATTAAAAAGGAACAGGCTGCCTTAATCTTAAAGGCAAAATGAAAGCCAGGTCACCAACAAGACTGTTTACAGTGTAATATATGTGGATTGCTGAAATTAACATGACAGTGTTTTGTGTATGTTTGTTTTAAAGAAATACTAGTCCTTTAAAATGAATGAAAAAATGCAATGCAAAACCCAAATATAGTGTTTGATGGAGCAAAATAGTTCAACAAAATTGTTAAACAAAATTGATATAATCTAGTATCAACTCAATACAATCAGCTGACAGGTATATTTATGTATTACTGTTTCTCTGAATTTAATTGGCAGAATTGTAGAGGGTCTGGATGGAACAAAACTGATTTTTCTTTCTTTGTAACCTTACGTGTTGTTGCACTGGAATGCTAGACTAATGGGTGAAATATTCTTGCCTCTATTTCTTACAGAAACACGCACTGTGTAACGGTTTACATGTAAAACATCAGCGCTGCATTCTGCTAACTCTCTGGTGATTAACTCACAAAGGAGCTGTAAACATCTGGGGACAGACATCTATTTTTTCCCATCATTATCTTCTTTATTAGACTTCTAAAAATAGCGTGTAAATATGTTAAGACATATAGATGCAGGCCTTCAGTCACTACATGGCATGAGATGATGAAAACGAGAAGAAACAGACTGAAGTATCAACAGGCTGAAGTATCTTTACAGAAGTGCACAAGATATTTCCAACAGGCATTAGGGCTGTTTCCCACAGTGCTTGCTCCTTTTTCATGCTCTAAGAAAACATCTTTGCAAATTTCCAAAAGTTCCAACGTGTATCTTTTACCTATTTTACAGAAGTCTAAAGCGCCTTCTTTCTTATGTCCCTTTGAGGGAAAGACAGAGAGTGCTGTAAAAAGCAATATGCTACTAAAACATAAGAAGCTTCAGAAGCTCTATCATAAACTTGGAGTATCACCTAAATATATCCAATACACCATTTTATAACATCAGGGACTACCTCTAGTTCCTTTCTACTGATGATGTTGTCTCTAAAATGTGCATTAGTATTGAACAGTTATTCTACCATGATTTTCTTGCAGCTTAAGTCAGCAGAAAGATAGACCAGAGTGAAATGTAACTTTTTGAGAACATCACAGATAAAAAGGTAAAATTGTTTGTGTAAAATATTGTATGTAAAACATTGTAAATATTTCCTAGCAGTTGGAATAAATTCATATATTATATATTACTATTAATATATGTATATTTCTTATACAGCTAATGAATAGCAAATTGTTAAATATTGCTTTAAAAATCATTATCACAACTGTTATGTACCTCACATTCTGGAAAAAAATTAAGGATGTAGTAGACTGGGTGCATTCTGTTTGTGTTAGCTATCTGATTAATTTTAATATTTTTAATTAAATTATCTCTAAATTAAAACAGTTCACAAGTTTTAACCCTCTTACATTAAGACAACGTCTGTCCCTAACTCTAGTTTTAACTGGATATGTACACACACAATATAACAAATTCATTCTCTCAGTGATTATTCAGATGCTTGAAAAGCTAAGATCTTTCCTTAGAAGCAAGGAAGAAAAGAAGGAATTAACATGATCAGAATAGGTTCAATGGATATCATAAGAAATTTAGGAAAGGCTTGTCAGGGGAAGAGAAAAAAAAACCAAATACAGGATGGTTTTGCTTCAAGCAGAATTCTTGGCCAGTATATAATGCATGCAGGAAATTATAAGTCTGACAAAACTAGCAATGGCCTAAAAATGGCACAGGGAGCAACAAGCATAATTCCTGTGCACATGGGTTTCAGAAGAGTCTTACTCTTGGAGGCATCCAGTTGACTATCTTCCATCATATATGAATGAAAATTTGATTTAATTCTTTGAAGAAAAGCACTGTATTGAAAATTTCCACAAAGTCTCCGCAGTAGCTAACTTCCCACCAAATTTTTTTAACCGATACTGACATTTTAAAGTCTTCTAAAAGACTTTATGACTACCTGAAGGAAGCACCTGCTGTCTAATTCCAGTGGCATACATTATAGGCAGCACTTAAGTATCTGAAACAGATCAAGGAAATAATTTAGCTACTGCATAAAATATAAGGTAAAGGTTTCTTCCCTCACCAAGCACAATTTGTCAGAAATGCAATGCCCTTCTGTTCCTCTGCAACAAGTCCTTTCACGAGTTTGTCCATTTGCAGATTGAGAAGGACAGGCAGGAGGATGGGAACTCTAACATGGCAATAACCAACTTTTTGTCCTAAAAAGAGCGCGGAAAAGATGACAGAGATAGACAAGAGACACACTCACATTAAGTGCTGTCAAATACAGAGTATTTTTAAGTACTTCCCTCAGCAGTGATTGTATTTGGTAGTTACATTATTAATACCATACATTATAGGGCTACTGATTAATAAGAATACATGGCTCTCTCAAGTAAGATCACTAAAGTGTAAAAAAATGTTGGAAACAGTCACACTGCATTAACCTCTCTGGGTGCTGTCCAAATTCATTCTGTTTAACTAATATGCCTAGGATTATTTCAATTACATAAAACCATCTTAATTATCGGTGTGCAAGAGTTCACAGGTGTCAGATTTTTTCTGCACAACTTACAGTTGGTGAATCAGTTGGTGAAGAGATCAAGAACCCTGGCGAATGAAAGGAGATTTACCTACCTACATTATCATTCTTATTTGAAAATACATAAACCCAACTATTTGATCATCCCTGTATCTTGAGCTAATGACTTCTTAGATTGTGATCTGTTATACAAACAAGCGGCACACTTCATAAGACTAAAAGGATTCAGAAAAAAAATAGGATGTGAAGCGAAAGGTGCAAATAATGTACTTGGGGCCAAAGGAAAAGCATAAGTTGAAGACAAAAAGTTTATCAGAATGCAAACTTGCTATACACAAATATCTAAGTTAAAGGGGTTTTTTAAGACATAGCATTAGATTTGTGATGAATTGTAGAGAATGAAACAGTTTCTGCAGGACTTCAAGAAAGGAGAAAAGTTCTAGAAAAGCCAGCAAGCTTAAAGATCCATGGGGCTATTGCACATTGCTGGCACATCTCCTGAAGCATCCATATCGTAGCCAGTTTGTTCCCTGGCGTCTACATGGTGAACCTTATCTCCCTGCTCTTCCCATGGCTGCCTAATCCTCTTCTCTTATCCATAAGCTGGAACAGAAGGCAAAGAAGAGAAGCTAATGCTATTATGAACGTTATAAGCTTCCACTCTTTTTTCCACTGGGAATCCCAAAAACCCT
>NW_008825428.1:7503440-7533494 GCF_000699105.1 Pygoscelis adeliae
CATTTTATATCCTCTCTGCCCAGTATTTGGGGATGTTTAGCTCTTCTTTGCTGAACCTTGGATCACAACAACCAGGGAGCATACAGTGAACACTGAACAGTTTATCAACTGTTTCGAGAAATATTTAGAAATATGATTAGTGGATAGACTCTCTATATCACCAAGGAACATTTATAGGAAGAGCTAGGAGATGTGGGGACAGGTATAGAAGTAGGAATTTGCTAAGGATTTGGAGATGTTGGGGAGGTGGAAGAATAGAGACTCTGAAGCAAATAGAGAGGAAGGGAGGACAGACGAAAGAGAAGTCAACTATCAAGTAGTTGCATAGTCAGGTATATTTTTTTATCAGCAAGTTCTACTAAAATAGTCCAAATAACCCTGAATAACATGCAAAGACCCCAGTTTTAACAAAGAACTTGAATAACTATTGAGGTTTTTCTTCACACAAAACCAAAAATTACAATAAGAGAAATAGAGCTGACATTCAGCACTGACATACTTAGCTGGCTTTATATTAATACTTTTTTGAAAAACTGTTATGCACATGAATGCACCTTTATATTTTTTAATAATGTTCCTTTTAAATAATTACTATCTGTTTTGTTAACCTTCCCACCCATCTTCTTTTTTTGATATAAAAGTCAGGTGTTTATAAATCAGTTTTTCTTTTTACCAAGTATACCACTTCCTGTCTGTAAAGTGAGATGAGAGCTTGATGTTTATGTGGTTAAACACGATTTGTGCTTCCTGCCTTTGAGGTGCAGTCATAGATCAAGATCATACTGTGTTATTTATCTTGCTTTTTGTGATGAATTATTAAAATACGCCTGGAAGCATGGAGCCATTTGGAAGAAGGGTCTTACTGGAGAGTAGAACAGATAAAAGCACTGAGATAAAACAAGCAACTCTGTCACCAGCAGATGCAAGCAATACTGCAGAAAAGAAAAAGACCATTTTATTGGTCAAATTCGGCTTACAGCCACACTAGTGAAACCTCACTGACTTCAGTGAATACAGTAGGCTGCTTAAATTCATCAGCTGCTTAGAAAATAGTATAGTGACTATCCAAAGGCAAAACTGCCACATGAAGCATGGAAACGTAGCGTACATTGTTAGTATACCTGCAGCTAGACTGCAAGATGACTGAAACAAGAGACTAGTGCAGGGAAAAAAAAGAAAGAAAAAGAAAGAAAAGAGGGAAAAAAGTCACTAGAGGTTGTTATACTAGCTAGCGAAGCCTGGTTTCTTGTAAACATGTAACTCCTGGCTAGATTCTCTTGCATCCAGAGCTCCTTCTGTAATTGGGGTCTTCATACAGTTTCTTTTTCATCTCAAGAGAGGTAAACTACTACAGGAATTTTCTCCCAGGAGAAGCACTTGAATGGCGCTGTCATTGTGTTGGGTGAAAGAATGCCTGGCTTTTAAAGTAATCAGGAAAGAATTTCTCTGCCAAGTATTGCCAGTATTGCTACCTCAAATTTTATAATATTCTCATTTTAATTTTTTTTTATTTAGCTACAACTAATTTTGGCAAAACTTAAACCAATAGCATCAAAATTTTGCAAGCCATATGTCCCAGATTAAACTTTTTAAGACAACTCTCAGGCAAAAAAAGCTCAATCATTTCTAAGAACAAAGTCAGGAAGAAATATGTTTTTATGTCCTGTTAAACTCTTAGAGCCACTTTACACAGAAGTCCCAAAGTCTGCAGCAGAACATGAAACTTGAAAAGGGGACTTACTAGAGTCAGAGATCTGCCTTTTCCAGATTTCCAAAAGATCTTTCTATATTATAAATCTACAAAAATTACGTTTATGTATGCTGAAGTAACATGGGTCAGAATTTAGCAGTTAAATTCTGCAAAGACTTGCCTTCCCTATGTTCCTGTACTGTGCAGTGCGTGCACAACCATTGCATAATAATTTACTGTATTCATTGTACTCCATGATGAAGTTAAAGATTGGGTTCTACTAAGGGGAGGGAGATGCTTTTTCTCCCCTAGATTCTCCACGTCACTCCTGGACTTCAGCTGCTAGGAGATAATTTGATGACTACCCATAACAATAACATGCCTAGAGAGGAAGAACTGAGGCAGGAGTCAGAGCATGAAGGAGCAAAGACAAGAGCAGATCATCAGACTGGGACAAGCAAGTAGAGGACAGCGTGGGATAAAAAGAAAGAGAAAGAGTGAAAAAAGGCAGGAGCAAGAACTGAGGAAGTTACTTGGAGTTAGGGGGGTTTTGTTGGTTTGGTTTTTTTTCCTCAACCAAGAAAAATAGAAACAACATCATTTTGCCAAAATAAGGATTTTGACTAAACACAGGACATTTTAGATCAGTTTGGACTAAAGGCTCCATGTTAAGAAATACTAGGGGTTTTAATATTAATTAATATCTTCTTTTTAAGTGGAAAAAAAACCCTAATCTATTTTACTTTATGGAAAAAAAATGAAAAAATTTTCCAAAATGTTTCCTCCCTTATTTATGGGACCAAAATGTATTCTGAATTCAACCCAATTCTATGGGAACTTTTATTCAGTCCTGAACTGTATTTTTAGTAGATAAATTACTTGACTAAAAGTATTGTGCTTTTCTACATTTTTGCTACATTTTCAGGCACTAGAAAAAATGGTGATGAAATAGAATTCTCTGCAACGAAATTAAAAGAAATCATTATTTTCTATAAGCAAAAAGTTTTGAATCACAAAGGGATTAGGAAATGATATGCAGGTGACAGCAAGACATAAATGTTTTGAGGTTGTGAGTTTAACCATTGAGAAAAGTCAGATTCACAGTCATCTCTGTACCTTAGCACTTTACATCAGCCCTGCATAAGCATTAACTATGTGATCCCATTCCACTCAGAGAATCCTCCCCTGTCAGAGCATATGATGAATGATCTCCAAGGTCTATGGTGATGCATTTGTCTGCAACACCCCTACAGTAACAAAGGGTATTAACAAAGGTTTGGTATCAACCTTTTAAAGGTGAGGATGGTTGGATGCTGTGCTGAAAAACTGGATTCTCACCTGGCTTCTCTCCGGCAATCCAATAGTTTCAAAGCATGTTCTTGACAGGCAACCAGAATGTGTGTGTTCCTGTTTTCTGGGAAACTTACTTGAAATCTGAACGTCTGAGCTGTTAAAACACAGACAATTCACAGCTGCAGCTGAAATCAGTGGGAGCTGTAGTTTTCTTCTCCCTTTGGAGGGTGTAAATCACATACCTCACCCAGAGGACTTTAGCAATATAAATTCATCAAATCTTGCTTGTGAAGCTCTCAGGTGCTATACTGCTGAGAAACACAGAAAAGGTTATGAGGAAATTAATACTTTGTATTTAGAGCAAGATATGGATATTTATAAGTCAAAACCTCAAACCACACGTTTCAAGATGAAACCAAACTGAAATAGTGACTGGCTTTCCCTTTTTTCATTTAGAGAGTCCTGTTCAACTGATATCCTGAATAATAAAACAAAGATTCGGGAAGGAAAAAAAGTGACAATATAATTAACTATAAAATGTATGTTGCACTTAACACAATGAAGCTAAGTAATTACGACGTGCTAGTTTTGGGCTGCCTTGCTTTGCTAGTTTTTATTCTTCCTGCACACACTGAAGGTTTTTTAAAAATTTAAGGTAACACTGAAGTAAACTAAAATTAGTAGGAAGATTACAGTGCAAAGCTAAAATTTGCAGCATTGTTAACTTAGACACATCCATGAAGTAAAAAAAAAAAAAAAAAAAAAATCAGTGGCACTGAAACCTCAATTTTTGTCCCTTTTCCAAAGATCACTTATGTATTTTAAAAAACAGCCAGATTGATAGTTGTGAAACAGAAGGATGTCCTTCTCTTGGATGCATTTTGTAACAGCAAAGGGAAAGGAGAAGAGGAGATTTCAAAACTGAGTGTTGACTACTACTGCTCTTTACAGGGAACTCAGTTCTGCACAGGTCTGTGAAGCACTCAGGTGTTTTTCCTGACGAGTCATCAGGAGACTTTAGTAGACAAAATTTTCTTAAGATCAGCTGGTCCTAAACATGAGTTGGACACGAAGACAGACATCACTGTCAAGATGCAAGGAGCTTTTCCTTGAGGTTGAAATTAGGGTCCATTCACAGTTTAGATCCCTTTGGGATTAGGCAATAGCTCAGCAGGGTTTCCAGGGCCACAATTTTGGATTTAACTGCTTAAGTGCTGTTGAAATGGCAACGTCGATATCTGCAATCTTTTCTGCAGCCTAGCCCAAGAAACCTTCTCCATTCAAATGCTCTACAGACCTGACAAAATGACAAAAGCCACCAAATCTTGAGTGTGAGTCATAATACAGCATGTAGAAGTGCAGAAAGAACAATACCAGGACAGAGTTCTCTTTAGAGAAAATTTTAGAAAGTCTTCAAAATCCAACAAAAAAAAAAATAGTCTCCTTTTCAATAACAGAATGTGAATAGGAGAAGAATTTTTGGTGGTAGTACCTTAAGAATCCTCTCTGCTTGTTATCATGTGAACTGCACTTTCTGTGATGTGCTGTAAGGCATGTAGTGTGTTACATAAGTTTCCAGCTTAGTGAATCGTATACATGTATCTTCTGTCAAAGGTAATAGGAAAACCGGACAACTAATTCTTTAGAAACTGTGCTAACACCTTACTACACAGCCATCCATACATGCTTCAGATTTTAGATACACTGAGGCAGCTGTATTAAAATAATCACCTTATGAATTCATAAATGTTTCTTAAGTGTCTATAACACCAGCTTATGAGATGTGCAGCTGTAGCTTGTTTGCAATGCAAAAGTAAAGAGAAAAGGGACAGGTAAATGAAATGCATGCAGGTGTACAATGAAGAGACAATAACACATTATTTACAGTATGGCTTTCAGAATCTATACAGAAACCCAGTGGTGCTCTTGCTAAACTAACATACCAGAAGTGAAATGCCCTGAAACCCAATAAATGCATTGTAAATTCTGCGGTAAATTAGAGGCAAGTCACTTAGTATAGACATTTAGTTTAATTAATCAGCTAAATTCTACAATTTGTAAATACAGACAAAAATTCGAGGCATAATTTTTCCATGAGGTTCACTGCAAAAATACTAATAATAGAAGCTAAACAATTAGTCTCCCCATTTAATATATTGTATGCAAATCTTCAGGTGTACACAGATATATAACAATGCTGCTTCTAGGGGGCTAAGCTTCAACACTTAAATACTGTTGGCTAGTATGTGTTCCCTGCTATTAAGATATTCCTCAAAAAAAGTGTTTTGAATGTCACTCTAAAACCTATTAGCACTCTACAGTGATTGACTGTAAACAGATCACATCTCTGAGCAAGTATTAGTGCCCAATACCCTAAATTCACTGCAGTGTTTGTAGCAATAGCATTTGTTAGTAAGCAAGCTCATGTAAGAAAGTTGTGTGGACAGAACACTTCATCACTTTGATGATGGAGATCTGGGGAGTTACCTTTGCTAAACTGGGAAGCATCAATAGGTCAAAGAGACCCATCTGCCAGCAGAATATCTACGTATTCAAAAAGGTGAATCCGTCCTTGTTTTAGTCAGTTTTGACACTGCTCTTTTGCCTGAATGAATTAGACACAAAATAAGTTGGAGGAAAAGAGGAGCAGAAGAAAATTAGATCTGAGTGGATTGGACAGAAAATATATACTTTGCCAATAGGTGCTCTCTCTGAGGAGGACAACCCAAGATACAGTATATAATGCGAGTAAGCAGGATCTCATAAGAAAATCAGGCCAGTATCCCCCACTGATGGGAGAGACTACTATCACTTCATCTTGATTAACTACTTTAAACTTGGTTTCTTTTCCTCCCTTGGTAGTGCTTTTACAGACGTTTGTAACTATGCTATGCTGGGAAATGTAAATGAGCACTTTACATTGCATCTTTCCTTAGCTCAAACCCCTACAGATAATTTCAAGATGATGATTTTCCTTATCCAAACATACTAAGAAACTAAAAATAGCAGTCCTGGAGCCCAGTGCCACAGCTTTCTGACATAAAGGTCCAGCATACCAAAGAATCAAAGACAACTAAGATGTTTTTTTCATAGAAAGTCTACAGGATTATATTTGATATCAAAGGGAACAGGAAAGAAGTGGGGTCAGTCACTGGCATACAAGTTTTCTGACATACGGTTTAATGTTTGAAACCTGAAGGTTCAAAGGAAGTTTTGTAGAGAAGTGACTAGCTTAAAACAAACCTTTTCTGAATGTTTTATGTGTTAATATTTACTGAAAGATAAGCTGGAGCTCTTGGTTTAGCTTGTGTTTGTCAAGGTGAGGAGAGATTTCAAGTTTTCAGGATTTTTTTTTCTACCCTGCTTTGTGACAGGCAAAACTGCATTCAAACAAGCAACATTTAATTCAGCCACTTTCTGCAAAAGATCAGTTTGATGATATTTACATGACTGACTGAATAATTATTTGTTTTTATTTTTCTGTTGAACATTAGAGGACATGAACAGAGCAAAGCTATAAAGTTAGTCTCTTGCCTGCCATGAAAATGCTTCTGTTTAAAAGGCTAACAGTTATCCGATTGCTTTCTATATACTTCTAACACTTGGAATAGTTAAATGATTCTTTTGAATAAATGCATAATTTTACACATTATTAGTCACACTTCTACACTCATTTGTATAAAAGATGCAACTGGAAGGTGTTTGGGGTTTTTTGGATTTTTTATCTTCTGCATTGTTAAAGATAAAATTCAAATTATGAATATTTTTCATCAGCCAATGACATGATCCCAACCTTGCTGGAAGCAGAAATCTTTCTTCTGGAAATCCATAACCATTGTTGCAGTATTATTCCCTCTGGACATTTTTACCTCTCCGTGTACTTTATTTGTAAGCACTTGGACTTACAAAATAATATAAAGAAAAAGTCAGAAAAAGTCACTGGTAAATCCCACTGGATATTCTTTTTTTTCTTCTTTTCCTTTTCCTTCAAAGGACAGATTGCAACTAAGAAAATCTCTTCACATTTCTGTTACATGTCTGTATTTTCATTTTCTCATTAGAAACCAAGTGACCATAACTCTTCAGACTGCAAAGAACATGAGAACATTCTGGGCAAATATTCCCAGATATACTGTGGATATATTTTTCATGGAAAGGTCACATGAAGTTTTTCTCTCCTTCCAAGAGGAAAAAAGTAGTAACGGGACCAAGCCAACAATTTTAATGAAAAGAGTCTTACAGAATACAGTTGTCCTACCAAGCAGTAAGCTTAGTTGCTATACAAGTTGTCTGCAAGAAATATGTTTACACACAACTAGAACAGACAAATAGGATTTCCTCTGCAAGCAATTGAACTGGGTTATATTAGACCAGTTACGATGAAAGACGAAGTTTTTTGTTTTCTTATTAAGGAGTAGCACCTGGCTCTACTGAGTCTTCATTCGATGGCTTCTGTGACCCTCCTGCAATGTAACTGTTTCTACCCATGTAGAATAAGGATTGGTGGTATCTTCATTGGTTTGTGAAAGCAAAACCGCTCAGCTTTTAAAGAAAGTTCAGGTCCCATTAATTCATTTCCTGACAGAACCACAGGTAACTTTGTGCTGGTGTTTTGCCCAGCTCTAATGGATATTTCATTGCCGAGTTTGCTGAGGTAGCAGCAGTCAACAGTTAAACGTTATTAAAAACTTCGTTGATTGAAATACATACAGGCTCAGAGTAAGGACTCAACCAGGAGGAAGGGTCTTCAGCCTACCTACCCTCCCCAAAACAACCCCTTTTTCCTACATACAATTTCAACTGCATTAATCCCTATGTACTACTCTCCAGAGCCCAGATAAGAGTCCAATGTTTAGATGCTCCTAACCACTTGATACTACTGTCCCTCTAAGGCTGCAGTCAGAAAACTGGAGAAATAAACCACAGCAGCTAGATTCCCCCTCATGAGAAATACCTCCACATTTTCAAATGCTAAGTCAATTCATATTTAAATATTCACTATACTTTAGAAAGAAAAAGCAAAGGACAATAAAACAGCAACTTTGGAAATCACCACAATCAACAGTAATGATGTTACAAATGGTCTCTCAGAGTACTTACATAATGGAAAAATCCTGGTCACGCTCCTACCACTTTGAGCAGCTGTCAGAGTAATCAGATACTTCTTTCTAACAGTGGTTATATGGCAATCATAGTTCATTTTGCAGGCTTGAAGGACTCCAGGTGTTGGAGGTTTCTGGAGAGCTTTTCCAGCACAAACAAGCACAGGTCTGTTGCTAGCTAAGTAATCCTCTGAGCTGCTGTAGCCTCAGAAAAGCGGCCTGTGCTGCTCCATCATGATTTGACTGCTTACACTTGCAGTAAGCCCTCAGAGGAAACAGTGACACACAAGATCCCAAACCTGCAACTCAAAGAGGAGTTTCTCCCCTTCCATCATCTCAGTCCAAGGCTCTTTGACACTATCATAGCATAAAGAAGCACTGTTAAGAATAATCCTTACACTGCTAAGAATAATCCCTAATATGACCGGTAGACAACCGTCTCTGTCAATATAATTTCCAGCAAATACTATATTTGACTCAATTTCAAATCACTTCAAACCATGGAAGAACATGCTTGCAAATAAGGCCTTCAGATCCAATTGCTTCTCTCTGCTTGCCTACAGATGCCATCAAGAGTATCCTACAAAGAACTTCTTGCCCCTTTGTAAATATACTGATTTTATTACTTTATTATTACACCACAGAGATGACACTCATGCATAGTGTCAATAAATTAACAAACTTTGCTAAGCATAAAATAACCTCAAATAGCAAAAAAATTTCTTTACCCTTAAGTCCTATAAGTAAACACACCGTCAAATAATTTTAATTTTAAACCTCTATTCTTCCTTTCTTAAATCTGTGTTCCCTGATCTGTATTCATAAAAGAAGTGTTTCTTCATAGATAGTTACTCAACGTATTTGTCAGTTAGACATACTTCAGAACAATAAGCATGTCAGTGCACTTCTGCCTTTATGAAATCTCTCAATAGCAAAGTCTATAGAGACTTGTAGCATCTTGTATCATCTTGCTCAAGCATTCATAACCAAGAAATTCCATAATTCATTAATGGCTCAAATTATAAAGAATATGTGAATAGAACTAAAAATCACGTAAACAGCTTGTCCTTTCCTCCTTTCCGTTATCCCTCTCTAGGAAAAAAAAAAGGCACCAACAAACCCCCCCCACAAACCAAAAAAACCCCAACAAACACAAAACAAAAAAATCAAAACCCAGAAAGCAATCTTAAGAAGGACACAAGTGTTAGGGATTCACAAGACCACTTTTCATTCAGTTTCATATTCACTGGGAAGCTACCAGCTTAAAGATGGGTATCAAACATGAGCCTTTTAAAAGCAACAGCCACATCAAAATTCTCTTCACTTTTGCTTTAGACTCGAAGGTGTAGGGTAGGAGTACATTATGCTTAGGCTTGTATTGCAATCCAGCATCACTGGTCAAACAGCTAATTTTTATTGGTTAGGAACAGGAAAAAGCAATCTGACTTAGTGGGTTGAGCGAAACAGCTTGTACTTCTTGGAATGACAGGACTAAATATCATACGGTATTTGAATATTTGTTACTGCTAGGGCTGAAATACAGGTATTCAACTTTCGAAATAACTTCCCTACCCACTGTTAGGCACTCAGTACTCATTTTCTTCATGACCTCTCTCACCTGGTGAGTATTTCAGCCCTTTTACGGATATGAAATGTTTTGCCAGAAAAATATGGAAGGATTTTTTCTATGCGCATCCATGTACATATATGTAAATTTCTTCAAATAAGTAGCTGAGTCAAAAAGCTGAGCCAAGCTTTACATAGTGGCAGTTAAAACCTTTTTCTAAATAAATCCTTGTCTGCTGGAGGATTTTGACTGAAGATTTAGTGGTGCTAAGCCACATGCTGAATTTTACAACCGTATGCCCCATTGATTTCAATAGAGTATCCTCGCCTCTCACAGGAAGCCGTCCAATGCAGACAAGTAGCAAGAGGCATATCGTATCTGTAACATACGGCTGAACTATCAATATTACAAATGGATTTGTATGCTGGACGTTAGTTTGAAAGTCCTGCCTGGCTCAGCTTAAAAACAGACATCCGAGAACTGCTGACATTGCACATTAAAAGGAATAAAAGCATAATACGTCACTACCAAAAAAGTCCTCACAGTACTCTGGGTACATTTATGAGGGGGTGATCCAGTGCATAACCCATTCTGTATGAAAAGACGCAAGTTCAGTGGAAACCAAAATAAATCATTTTAAAACATTTTACTAAAGGTATAAATGAAATCTAGATCCCGAACAAGAATGACATGTGGTTCAGAATTCCATCTTTTGATGCAATACATCCATTACAGCTTAAGAAATGGTTTCCCTGTTTGATCACAGTAGAAATTCTTTGTTTCTTTTTCATCACTGATTTTTTTTTCCCATTCCATTAAGAAAGTTTAATTCCAGCTTGGGCCATTTGATTTTTTTCATAGTATCTTTAAACCTCAGTTGTAATTGAATCAACAGAAGTACTATCTAATCATATTGTTCTGCTATTTATGAAGCTTTATAAATCTCTCTGCAAGTAAATTAGTGTCATATCAAACTGCTGAGCCTGAATTTTGCTGGCAGAGACAGATGTAGGGCACTTTCCTTCGGCACGGAACGGCAGATCCTGTTTTAGAAATAATTCCTCCCCCTTCCACCCCAAACTACCTAATCTAGTGTATTCAGGAGTAGGACTCTTATGTGGGTCAACTACAACTAAGATGAAGCCATCTAAGCTGCAGCTTTCACAAAGTGTATGTCACCTATTCATTCCAACATATTCATTACTGCTAATTAAAAATCATAGCATTTTAACTCCTACTAACAAAATTATATTAAATCTTATTGTTTTTCACAAAAAAAAACTTTAATTACTTTTGACAAAAAGCAGCTTCAGTGAAAGAACATTTAGTGATGCCATAATAACAGCAAATCAAAATCCTGATATATCTAGTGCAGCCCATACATAAATGTGCAACCCCAGTTTACAAAGATAATTTTGCAGCCTCAGCTGAGAAAACTAAACCTAATTTTGGTCCCTAGAAAAAAAACCAAACAACATTAATCTGCCTCACTGAAAACATTTAGCAAAATGATGTTAACTCACTTGTCTTCTCACAACTTGCTGACACTTACTTGCCTGTCATGCATTTGGTTATCAACATATAAACTCATGTCTATTGACTTTAAGGACTGTTGACTTAATATAATTTGATTTTACGTGTGAAAATCTTTTACATCAGCTTTTAGACAGTATTCTCTTTAGTATATAACATCAAGATATATAAAAAAATGCTTCAAAGGGAGACAACGGATAAAGATGTTGTTTATCTGGAAAAAATACATTGTATAATTTAATAATTATGAAATAGTTTACATCAATTTTTTTTTAACAATTCTGAAAGTTATTTAAGACCTATATGACTGACCTTTTCAATGAGATTTTGCATATCAGAAGAAAAATAAAGAAAATAAAATACATTTTTACATACCAGAGTTGTAGAATAAGTAAATCACTGTAGTAAACTTTAAAGAGACAGGTTAATTTACTGCACTGAAGAATGTGATGCTACACACAAAGAAACACACTTTACAGCATGGCCAACCTTTTCAAACAAGACTATGCCTACAGGTAGCCTCTGTAACGAAGCTACTGATCACCTACCAAAAGTAACAATGAGAAATCAACAGCTCTGGACATCAGCCCACTCTTATTTAAAGAGTTAAAAGTATATTATGTGAGTAATGCTGAAGAAAATTAGTTTGAAACATTGTCTTTATCCATTTTTACATGAATAATACATACATCTACTCTTAATTAGCTCTTTAAACTTGTGATTTACACATAAGAATTAAATATTGACTGCCCAAATCCCTCCAAACTAAATCCTAGGACATTCATTTTTATGTGGGGTATGCGGTCAGACAATTAGCTCTGAAATAGTATACTCTCAGCCATGCAATACACAGAGTCACCTCAAGTTACTTTCACACATGTTAAGTTCAGGTGGCTATTGTGGGAGAAGCCCAAGCTCCAGTGGACTGGACTTGCAAAGAATTAAAAATCTTAGGTTTAGGTCTGGTTTTACTTTTGAGCGTCTTTGCTTTGTTTTTTTAAACATGTGTTAACATTCTGGTATGTTTTGAGCTGTTTGTCTATATATCAAGCTACAAAAGCACTACAGTCACTTCTGAAAATACTTTGCCAGCCTTTATGTGGTTTGTATTTCTAATGACTTTTCATTGTTTGTGCTGTAGTAATAGGGCAGTGTTGCTTTATCTGGCTTTATAAATACCTTGAAACTGCTGCCATTTTACACGATACTTGAGAATTGTTCAAAGTACTGAGCTCCCCTGACATTAAACTTTCTGATGGAAGCTGAGCATCTTTCAACGTATCACCAAGACTGATTAGTCAGAACAAGTATATTTGTGACTACTTCAAAATAGGAACTAGAGAAGGAATATAATTTTAAGAGACTAGATCGGCAGTGTTGAATGGAGTCTAGTAAATTGTGATTAAATCCCTTCTGGTAGGAGAAAAAACTCTGTTAAAAATACTTCGAATGAGTCTTAAATTCTAATAGATTACCATTTCTCTCTAGAATACAGTGTAAAACTCAAGCCCAGATCTGAATAAATTACAGATAAATCTGCCTGAGGCCTAGAGTTCTGCTGACAAGGTTTACTAATAAATGAAATGCTTCATTTGCTCCAATAACTATATTTACACAAAAAATTCTTTTAAGTGGTGTACTATGTTAATCAATCACAATAATAGTCCAAAGATTTTCTTTCAAGTAATTCCTGTTGACAATAAATTTTCTCCTAGCGTTTGTCTTCTGGTGTGCTGTATATTCCATTTATTTCTTCTGTGTTTCTCAAAAAATATTAAGATATTCCAGTTATTCCAGAGGGAAATTTCTCTTTTCAAACATATCTTTTTATATATATGCTAGTATTTATACATGTCTTTACAGATATATTTTTTTTTAGTTTATAGGATCTTTTTTTTTTTTTTAAAGGTGTACCATCATTTTCTTTCTCTCTCATCAAGCACTTTACTAACACAGTACTGGATATCTAAGTTCTTCAATTGTTACACTGATAATTCCATGCTCCAAGTACTAATGTGGTGGGGCATTTGAAGCATGAAGGGAGATAAGAAATTAGTTTATGTGTGCTAATCCTAAATTGTTTTATAGCTAATCTGTTTGTTTGTTTTGTTTTGTTTTTAATCACAGTTAAAGCCATTGCTTTAACAAAGCACCCTGGTATGTATTTCTTTCATTCTGAGCTTGACTGGGCTATCACAGGAGAGAGTTAATGAAAATCTTACCATTGACTTAAGTAGAAGTAGAACCAGGCTTTACATATTTGAAGTGAAGCAAAAAATGTCTCACAACACTCCTAATTACACCCTGGGGAAAACTGCCACTGAAATCTATAGGCAAAGAATTCTGCTTTGTATTCCAATCATTAATGTTATGCTGATTAATAAAAAATAAAATAGAAAATGTTTTAATCTTGCTATGTAAAACTCAGCATTTCAATTACTTCCCTTCTATCTAAGTGTATTTAAGTGGAAGATGTATAACGGGTACATTTGTTATTGTTCTGCTTGATGTTGGTGTGTTACTCTCCTCCTAGATCCTTGAGGAGGATTTCAAGTTTTCAGGTAACAAGCTTCACGCCCCTGTGTCTGCCACCCACCTCAGTTGGTGGGAGGTAATTTTATATGCTACATTTACCGTAATGATAATGAGTTCTTAATAATATGAAAATCTATTCTATTTAGGGGCTAGGGCGATGATAGGTAAAACCAATCCACTAAATGTTTATAATTCTAGGAAGCAAAATTATTCCTTCAGAGTACAGGTCCTAAAACATATTGCTTTCAAAAAACACACACCATCTATTTGTCCTGCCTGTAAAAGGGAATGGCCCTGCTCAAAAGCCTTCAGTTGTGTTAGCCCTGCAGGCAAAGACACGATTTCAAAAATAACCCTGAGTAAGAATTTTTATCACAAGAAGTTTTCTCTTGAAAACTATTGGGTCTGTAGTGATTTGGGTACTTTTGAGGCGCTACACCCAAAGACTACCTTTTATACTAAGGCCTTCAAATCCAAAGATGAGGGAAAGAATACTGTAGGTTTCCATACACTCAGTGCAAACATACACTCACACACGGTGGAACCAGCCGTCCCACTCAGAAACCCGAAGTGGCTTCACTGATAACCAGGAAAGCCAACAGTAAAGTATCCAAGCTGCCTGACCATCCTAAGCACTACAGTTACCGATAGCAAGAAATGGATCGCTAAGAGCAGTTGCAGAAGACCTGATCATCCAAAAGTACAAAATAATATAAATAAAGGAGAAAAAATGAGGAGTACAGCTAATGTGAGAGATTAGGAATGAAGATAACTGAGCAGGGCACCTAGCAATAAAGCTGCAGATGACCCAAGCTACTGGAAATTATGTGTAACCAGCATGATTAATACAGCCAGCAGAGAGTCAGCAATGAAAAGAATACTGAAAGTTCAGTAATGACCCTGGGGAAGTCTCTTCCTCGAGGACCAGAACAGTAACTATATCACACTGAGGCAAAAGCCTGGGAAATTAAATAATCTCTTCATAGCAATCTGCCTGTTAGCTGGACTCTCCTCAGATTGTACAAGTGGAGAACAGAGTGGGGAGATGAAGGGGAGCAGTGGTTGCCTTTTCCAGCAAGTCCTGTAAGCCTAAGGAGCGGGATGGTCAGGCCACTCGCTAGAGTACTTTGCAGGCTAACGAGGAAGGTGGGAAATGAGCTGTCCTTTCATCTTTCAGCAACTACTTTGTTGAGCAATTATTCAGTGAGTTCCATAATCATACTGGAATGCTTAGATATTTTATAAAATACCTACGGTCAGAGTATCTCTTTCTTTGTGTCTACTTGCTCAGCTTGTTGCATGAGAGTGGGAAAGCATTGCTCTTTGAGCACGTAGTATCAGACCCTTTCTCAAGTTTCTAGATGGGTTGTATGATAGCAGTTACTCAGATCCTGATGCTGCCAGTCAGTGCCAGGAGTAGCCACAAACCGAAGTGC
Organism: Pygoscelis adeliae; assembly: GCF_000699105.1. NCBI lineage: Eukaryota > Metazoa > Chordata > Aves > Sphenisciformes > Spheniscidae > Pygoscelis > Pygoscelis adeliae. Next base: position 7,518,597 of record NW_008825428.1, read on the forward strand.
CTTCTGCTAGGGTGTGTCGTTCATCTAAAATAAGATGGTTGTGCAAGCCAGGAGACACCGTGACACAGTGCAGGCTCACCTAACCTATGTGGAGTAACATGCTAGGACAGCTATGCTGCTTCTAGTACCCAGCCTGCTACATGGCACGGCTTCCTTCTCCTCAAATGTTTTACCTGAAAGAAGGGTCACAGTGCAAACTAAAAAACTGTGATTCCCTCAGGAAAAACAGGAGGTGACATGTGTTGCTTGCCAATTTCACTAAGTGTTGTTCCATAAGGTAGTGTATATTAAATTTTGCCTAATTATGGGGCCACATCATGAAAAGCACAGCTGCTAATTTGCAATAGATATTGACTTAACAGAAAATTGCAAACATCCACCATCTTTCCAGATTCGCTTTTTGTCACTTAATATTTTTGAAAGCCAAGATGTTATTAACAAATAAGAGAATATCGCACTAAAACTTTATAACCTGGCTTGAATGTAAAAGAACGAACAAATAACAGATTGAGCATAAGAGACCAGGGCATTTTAAGTTTTAGACTGCTGTTTACAACAATGAAAACAGAAAAAATGGAGTCACATACATTCCAATGAATTGTGTTTCTGGAGCTTCCAGCGCTGCAGAACATTAAAAAGAGCACTTTATGTTGAACGTTACATTGACAAAAATCTGTTCACATGCTACCTTATTCTTCATTCTCTCTTCTCATCCTCTACTACAAAAATTACATGCAATAAGCTTAAAAAAATTACTGTCCTTTCAGTTTAATTTTATTATATCAAACCTTCATTATTTATTTGGTTATGGAAGTTTTATTTTGCAATATTTCTTTCAACTGCAACTGCAGAAATATCCCCTGAAATCTGCATTTCCTCTGACCCTTATTTTTCCTTTTAAGAAGTAAACATTCCTTTAATATTATCCATTCTTATTTACTTAGTTTTCAAACTTTTTGAACTTGCACTTTTTTTGTCTATTAAAAATTATCCTAGCATACCCAATATGCAATTTATTCGATTGAAAAGTATGTTCTACCTTTTTAAATCTGATGAATGAATTGAAAGTAAAGTGGTAATCCTAAATCAGTTCTATATATAACCTCATGGGTATATACAGTAACAACTTTCTGAAAACAGATATTATGTGCAAAACTAGGAACATACTAACTCACTATAAATTGCACCAGTGGCAACAAAGGGAACAATTTATTGTTAAAAAATTAAGCCTACAGTAGAACTGTTTAAGAAATGTAATTTAAATGTCTTGCTCTTGCAGATAAAACAGACTTTAAATCGTCTTTGCATAAGGTTATGGGGTATTCAGCAGTTGCAAGGGGCCGTGGATGTTAGATTGCCACAGTTCTTCAAAGAAGCACTGATCAGAGCCTCCCAAGTAGTTTATCTGTGCCCTGCTGATTCCAGGAGCAACCAACTCCATATGCATCTTCTTTTCCATGTTCATATGCCAAGATTTACAAGAGTGTCTCTAAGTCAGAGTAATCCACCCTTGTCTGTACTCAGGGCATCAGTCAACAGTTTAGACAGTATCTTTTATCTTAAACTCGTTCTATTCTCTTGCTGCATAGAAGAGATCATAGTAACCCTCCTACTTGCAATGAAAGGTGCATTTGGGGTTTTTTTTTTCCTTCCACAAGTATATAAATGTTACTGTGTTATACTAAAAATTACCTCTCAACCTGTTTTTTCAATAAGGTATAAAATTCTTGTATCTCCCTTTGAAAACTACTTGCTATTCTCTCAAAGAGGGATGTTTCTTTCACTGAAGTTTGGTTTTTTTGTGGGGTTTTTTTGTTAAATCAACCTACACGTCAAAATGTGTAAAACTACACAAGCTATTTCTGTATAGCTTATTATTGCAGCCCAAACACAGCAGCAATCTACTGGGCAAACGAGTAGGGGTTAAATGATCCCTGCAATCTTTTTCTTAGGTAAACCATAAAGGTTAAAAAAACCAAAAGGAAATGGGCATGTGATGGGGAAGATGCAGGCAAATTCAAATATTACTGACTTATTTTAAGACTTATAGATAATTGTGATTGAATGAATAGCCCTACAGTAACAATGGCAACATACAACTGTTAATCTGGTTTTACTCAAAAAGGTTGCATTTACATAATTCCAAGGATGAAAAATGGATCAGGTTGGATTCCCCCTTCATTTTACCTCAGCAAGGTCTGGAGTAAAACACCATTATCCCAGGAATCTCCAACAACTTCAGTGGCAATGATCCAAATGCAGAGTTTGACCTACAATGCTCAAGTCTGCGTGCTGCAACCTCCAGCATCTTCTCAGAAACCCAGTGTTGTCTTTCGGACTCACAATACACAAGTGACCTTGAAATTTACTGTAGGTATTTTCACTCATACTTTGAATACGGTGGAAAAATACCGAGTTGTTGCTAGACTCTTTTAATGCTGATGTAGGAATTAGTTTAATGCTTCCCAATTCTGTCAAAATGTTTCAGGAAGAAACTACTGCCGAGAGTGACAAGTCCATTGATGCTGTCACATACACTGCAAATGAAATCTGTAAAACTTTGCTGTCCTTCAGCACTTTGTAGGTGAAGATTGCTAATCTTGAAAATTTAAAGTACTGTATTTGATGGAGTGAACTGAATAGATATAGAACTGTCTCCTGACAGTTTCCTACCTTCGCAGAGTTTAAAGCACAGTTATAATCTGTAGCATCCGCACTTGCAAGAGCACTCTATTTTGGCTCAGATAATCTCTTATCTTAAAAGGTTTCAAAGTTTAATTGACTAACAATAATCTTATGGAGCTCAGAATTCACTGTGAGTATAAGGAAGTGAATACACTCATCCTTTCTTTCAATGTGGAAATGCCAAGCCAAAAATCAACTGTCAGTGCAACTCCATTGACTTCCAGGCATGTATTTGATACACTGACTTCCAGGCATGTATTTGATACACTAAAATGCCAGCATGGGGCTATCTTTAAGTTCTCTTGTGATTTTTAAAGGCTTACTTGTTAATATACTTACTAAAATTTTCTTACCTTTTTCCCCATTAGTCATATAATATGCCAAGGATCTCAAAGCATGACTACTTTATGAAAACCATTATATAGGAAGTTAACATTACATCAACTTCTTAAAGCAAAAGTTACCTTCAGGCTGAAGATTCCCCTTGCTGTGGTTTTAGGGAGAAGATGCTCTGAATTACTACTTTTTGCACTACCAGTAGGCAGGGTAAATCAGTATAGAGAAACTAGACTTGCCTTGCTAAGAAGATGACCAGATGCTGTCACAGGGATGGGATATCGCCGAATGTTGTATCCACTCTAACCTGGCGGTCACATAAAAAAATGAAAGTTTAGTCACTCTCATAGTCCCAATCAGCATCATCCTGCAGTCCGTATAACTATTTAAATAAGTGCAAAGGTGGCACAAAGCAAAGGAAAAAGAGGTTATAAAATCAGACTGGCAGTATTTTTGCACTTTGCACTTACAGTTATCATTGTAAGCATTTGCATATACAGCAAAGCCCCAGTTTTAACTTGGTCTGCTTACTAAGTGCCTCCAGAGGCAGATTCTTGGACAGGATGAGCGTCTAATATTCCTTTGCATCTTTGCATTATTCCTATTGCATCTGAAATACCACATAACAGTACTTTATAGCACAGTTTTAGGCGTTGCTTATAATGCTCCAATACTTTCCTTGACAATGACTTCTGTTATTCCCTTTGCGTAAGAAATTAACGTTTTATTTGCATGCTCAACGTATATTTGTATTATTTAAATACAAATCTGTAGTAAAAAACAGAACATACCTGAACAGCAAACACTGCCTAGGGAGGACAGACACCTGTGAGCTGGAAGGAGAAGTAAACAATGAAATTGAAAAGGAAAAGCAAGCCAAGCAAAGAATACCTGCAAAGGAGGATAAAACTGTTGTCAAACAAGTTACAGTACTGAAAATACACAGAGTACAATTTCATATAACATTTTGAACTTAATCACTCACGTTTCCATCAGCACAGTACTGACAGTATATCTATACGTTTATTAACCAGTTATCATGAAAAAAATTGAAAAAGTTTTTCTTGAGAAAAAGGGGGAGCAAAATGTGAGTTTTATCTGAGACCATAAACACTAGTATCCAGCTGCTTAAACTAATGCATAACCACGAACTCATATGATTCCTTAAAGAAAAAATTACCATATTTGAAATGCAATAAACAAATAATTTACAGTAATAAATACTTTTTTTCAGCTTATGGATTATTTTGAATGTTTCAATAAGCATTCAAAATTTTAAATTCTCCTTTTATTTATAAACCAGGGGCCCCAAAATCATAGGGTATTTATTTTCCTTTACGTGACTGGTTGTCTATGATTTCTAAAAAAAAGCAAAGAATGTCCTCAGGTCAGTACCATTCACGCTGCTGTCGTATCTGTCGTCACATCTAACAGAAGCAGGGTAGCTTCACTAAATAAATAGTTAGACCAAGCAAACAGTTTCCAAGAACAAGACGCCGCTGCCTGTGCTTTGGGAAGATTCGCTGAACATACCCGTGGATGCTCTCTCGGTCCATTGTTCAAATACTGCTTGTTCCCAGCCAGCCAGGGCTGTCTGGCTTGTCCCCTTTCTGATGGACCTAGATCTAAAGCACACAGTTACTACTTCTGACAATGTTGTAGCCATAACTGTTTCAGTGCAAGAGAATAATTTAAGGACACTTCACAGAAACTTTAAAGAAAGGCCAGAAGGTTTGTCAAAAAATTAGCTGAAAACAAGATAAGAATCTCACCGATGGAATTAAACGATACCTTCAGAATATGTTACAGTAAAATGCCTTTAATTATTCTAACTATGTGGCAGTGTCTTTTGATTTGCAGATTAATTACTTCTTTTCCTGTAGCTGGAGTTATATATTTGCACACCCAGAGTTTTGCTGGAAATGAGGGTACTGAAAAATGACCCATGTGACATTTTCAGTAGGAAAATCATTTATATACTTCAGGGTCCTGGAGATAAAACCTCACATTCTGAGGTGATGAACAATATATTTGATTTAATTCAATCTTCTTAAGGAAATGAATTTAAAAAAAAAAAAAAGAAGAAAAAGAAATTCAGTACAGACGAGAGAGACTGAAAGTAGTTGGGGGGAAAAATACATAGAGTAGACTGAAGAGAATGATGTGTAATCATGAATACAATGGAAAATAAAAGCAACGTATAAAGTTTGAATATATGGCATCGCAGAAATAGCAGCCACAGAGCTTGAATTTTGAAAAAGGGACTGTAGCTTGTGCAGATGCTTTTCCTGATTTCTATTAAATTTTATACACTATAAAAATTGCAAAAAGAACTGTCTTGAGAACATTACAAATATGATTTTCAAAGTTGCAAGACCTCAGCATGATATTAAATGTCAGAACTCCAACACGATTTTTCTCCCTGATTATACTATTGCTGTTTTAAAAGAAGAGGAAAGCTTCTCTTGTAAAACAGCAATTACAGTCTACTGGACTATCTTGTTCTGCACCATACCCTATTGGGCAGAACGCAGAATATACTAGTCAATCACATGTCACTTTAACCCTAGAGGAAACTTCTGTCTTCATGAATCAAAGGATTAGTGAAGCTGGTAAGGACATCGAGAAACAGACAGACATGAGGGGTGAAATGCAATGCTCAGTAGGCATAATCCGCACGAGTCAGAACATTTGAGCTCTCAGATCTTTCAATGAATAACATATATTTGATACATCTATTAGATTGTCAGCTTTTGTACTGCATACTTTCTTTCATGGACATTTTTTCTTGTTTTGAAGAATCTGTAAGATTAGGTTCGATAGGATGAATAGGATGAGATATGATAAATAAAGACTCTAGACATTGAATAAAGCCTATATTTAGATGTTTTAATTTGATTAATACTTGCATCACTCTATCAATGTCCAAGGCATTTTGAAGATATTAAATAAGACAAGTGTGTTTCTCAGGAGTCTGAGATTCTAAAATGCAATATTTAAAACAAAAGTGTAAATGTTTCTGTGTATTTTTCCAATTATAAAATCCCATCAAGCGCTTAAACTTTGAGCCGACTTTTTTCAAAATATTTTTTCTTTTTATTTGGATCAGTCACAATAAAGATGTATATTTTTCAGTCTTCCATCCCTTATCCATTTTCTAGTTTTTTCATATTCCAATTTGCAGTGTATGCTTATATTTTGCCCACTTTCCAATTCAGAAGTTATCACAACTTTCTTGCTCATAACTAGCCTCAACTGTAAATCAATATTGAGGCGTTCGTTTAAAGCAGGTAAGACTCACTGGCCAGAAATGCAGGCAAAGCTTCTACCTCAGGCCACCAATGTGACATTGCAATAAGCAGAGAAGCATTGTAACTCCACGCCGTCAGGCATGGACAGTCACTTTAATACTGCCAGTCACACCTATAAGCCACATCCTCTTTAATTAGGATTTAATTCATGCTAAAGCTCTGTTAATTCTATATTTGCATTTTACCCTACTATCTAATAAATGTCACTTTTTGCGAAAAATTAAACATATTTCTTCTTTTTCCATCTTATTTCTCTTGGAGAACAGTTTATTAACCTTTCCAATTTTATTAAAGTCATCTTTCCCATTATCATCTTTTCATCATCTAGCTTTCATTCTTTTATCCAACACAGTTACAAACACCTATCTATACCTTGTTACTTGAAAAGGAGTTTGTTCTTTATTCCCACTATAAAGTCTCTCTCCTTCTTTCATATGCACATACAGATACATACATAAACACATGAATAGGACATGAACAAGGTTAGAGATGTGAGATGCATCCAGTACGTTTTTCGGCTCCCTTATGGACAAGTCCTGTGGAATTCCACAGATGAGCTCCAGGAGATCTTACAGTCTTCCTTTGAAATCTATGAGAAACAATAAGCTACTCATTAGGGAATTCCAAAACATAACCACTATCAAAGAACACAGAGTGATTCAGGAACTAAAAGCAGGGAATGGATCATCAAGCCCACGCAATCAAGTACTGCCCCAAAAGGTGCAGAGACTGTTACTCACAAGAAAATCCTGTGTCAAACATTAGACACAAAACTACAATTTACTACAGTAAAGGAGTGGGAGAGACAGAGCATCACAAGGGTCCCAGCTTTCTCAAACTATTATTTTCTATTACATTTTAAAGGATTTCCCTCAAGGCTTTGTACAAACTGAAAAATCAATTTTTTTTTTTTTTTTTTTTAAGTATTTCATTGTATTCCCAAGCACATACCATTTTAGGCTGACTGTCTTCATAACATGTTTCTTGGAGTTTCTCTCTGCATTTTCTTGAGCATTTGAAACATAAGCATAGTTAAAATTGTAAGTTCCCTCTAGCCATGCTCTGGCAATGCCTCAGGAAGGTTGTCTGGCTATCAACAGAGCAAGGTGCTACACCAGCCCAGCGGGATACAAGAGCTGTGGCAAGGTGTGAGAGAGTTGACAAAATTGTGCAGGGTGTGCGACACTTGACAGCTCTTGCATCAGAGCTAAGGAAGAGGAAAGGAGACTATTGAAGGTGTGGGAGGTGGATAGCACATCTGCAGTGAAGAAAAATAAAATAGAGAGTGGAGAAAAGTGCAGTTAAAGAGGGGAAGAAAGTGCATGACATAGGAAGAAGGTTAAATCCGCCAAAGGAAACAGAAAAATGGGAAGGAGGAACATCACAATACAAAAAGAGCCAACAAAACTGGGGAAATCTGTACATTGCAAATAATTTTCCATCAATTAAGTTGCATTCCTACAGACAGTATTAGAAGCTTTGATTTGGACAAGTCAGAAATCGTACCTTTTGGATGAGATCTTCATAGTGTGTCATACTTTGCTAGATATGTAAACTGAGGAGTCAAATGACATCCCTTACAGGTTCACCCTGCTGTTCCTTATCTTAATATCTGTTTTGATAGCAGAAAACTAGCTAGTTTCTTTAATTTGAAGTACTGCAAAGGAATGAAAACTTGAGATAGAATTTCTTAAAGAGCTATAAACTTTATTCATACACAGATTAAATACTGTGAAAAAGAAAAGCTTCTAGCTGAAAAACAAAATACTGTGACTGATAAACTGGTAGTGTTAATTTTGTATTCTGAAGCGGGAAAATTAGAATTTCCAAATGTGAAGTCCCTCCTTTTGTTGCATGTTGGATAGAAAGAAAAAATATTCAGACAGAAGTGAGAGTTACTTATCCATCCATGACAACAGCAGTGTGTGAAGTTAATTTTAGTATTTGTCAATAGAATGAAACTAGGATGGCACCGTTTTCCAAAGCTGATGGTCTGAAAACTACTACTGGATCTCCCTGACTGACCACCCAAGACACAAATATACTCTAAAAATACTTCATCAAATATAGGTGGACTTTAAAGAACAGACTGCAACGATTTACACCATAGATTGTAAAAAGAAATATGCTCTCATGTGGCTGTCCTTTATGCATTACTGGAAGGATGAATGTACTACAGTGATGTACATTAAACCAAGTACATTATAACAAGAACAAAACAGTAGAATATTCCACACAGTTCCATTGTACATAGAGTAATTATTGTAGCAAACTGATCATTTTGTACTGGTGACTTTTCCCCTTATCTCCATCCACTATTAAAAAGTTATATGTTCTTTTATTTATTTTAGTACCCAATTATAATTGCATGAGGAGTGGTCTCAGTTGGTACCTGAGGCAATCTTTCAACTAAGATGGGACCTACATTACAAAAGTTTTTGAAAACTGCTTTTGCCAACAGTGTGTAATACTATGGCAAGAATAAGACTCAAAGACTACTGGCACACCACTCTATCTGTAGGTTGCCGTAACCTATAAGCAACTACAAGGTGTCTTTGGAAAATCATATTTTCACAGAAAGACCATTGACAAATGTAAGAGCTTATGTTTGCTTAAACCCTTTCCTATGGTAATTACCTGTAAAAACTTACCACTCTTAAGGGGTTTGCTGACAAAATATGGAAGACGGAGACTCTAAACTTCTTCCTAGTCAGTGCTGTCTTTAGATTGAAATACACATTTTCCTGTTTCCATCAGTGAAAGTGATGTGCAGTGAAAATGAAAGTAGATTTAACATTGCTAAGATGCTATTTTATAGTTGATCATGCTCAGATAATGTATTCCAGAGAGAAAGACTAAGATTAGAGAGAGATTTATATTTCTCTCCTGACTGCCCCCCAGGAATAGGCATAGTAGACAAAAGATGATGAAATTCTATCAATTCCATAAGCCAACCTTATTCATACAAAAAGGGTATTTTCAAGGAATCATAACTTTGTTTTCTAACATATGAACTGAGATGAATAGGTATAATACTCTGGACCTTGCTGAGATAGATTGTCTAACTTTTCTCATTTGAATTTTATCTATCACATAAATATTGACGATTTTAATATGTGACTTGATTATAATGCTTCTTAATAACTGTATTCCTATATCCCGGATTATGCTGCACAGTCTTATGTGTTTGTATATAACAATGAAATATTTCTCAAACTATTCTAAAGAATACTTCAGGTTGGACAGGCTTCTCAAAGCTTATCTCTGATATAAGGTTTGTCAAGGGGACTTGAGCTACTGTTTAGTGGATTTCTGAGAATTCCTTCCAAAATACTTTGTTTCCCACCAAGTCTTAGAGTTACTGGTAGAAATGCCAGCTGAAAGATGACAGCAGAGCTGAAATGTAAATTTCTTTCACTAAACTTCTTGCTTAAAGGGCCAGCCTGCAGAGAAGTTAAAAACACAAAGTATGAAGCTTTGGTGAAAAAGAACTGGAATTGGCCATATTGATGAGCCATATTGATGTAGAGCTGTTTATTTGGGTTCATGTAGGTCATGTCACCTATATTCTCTTTTTTATGCTACATATTTTAATAAATGTTCATAGAAACATATGAACAAATTGCCCAGTAAACACAGCAGTGCCTTTGCATTCAGATAAATAAGCTTTTTAGTCCAAATAGATTGAGCTAGCTGAGATGAAAGAATATAAAAAGTAAATGAAAAGGATATAGATGGGGCTCTCGCTTCCATTAAAACACTCCAGGAAACTGGTTCTTCCCAAAAATAAAATTAATTAGTTGAACTGCATGCTGAACTGAACTGTCAAAAAGGCCAGTTCACTCATCCTTGTCTAGAGACTTGTTTGCAAGTGTTTGAATCTTTGGTGAACAGCCTGATGCAGTACTAATCAAAAGGTGCATGGCTTTCCTTAGATGGGAAAGGTGGAGTTTTTGCTGAAACTGTCTGATATTCATTTCACCCTCAAACTGTCAGTAATAAATTGCCACTAGCCAGTGAGAAGTTCACTATAAAGAATTATATATCCTTTCTGTCCTTGGTCACAGTTACTGTGTTATCTACAGCAGGCAATTTTCTCATATGTTCTTCAGAAGGTCATTTTTTCAAACTCTTTTACTTGGCAAGATGACGGTAATCTAAAAATATTATGATCTCCAGGCATTTAGCTTTTGTTAAATTTCCCAGTGTTCAAAATAAGATGAAAGTCAACAAGAAAGGTTAAATTCAAACAATCCAGTGTTTATAATTTACATCATATGAAACCGGAGCCCAATTTTGTAATTCTGTCAGGAGTTTAAGGTGTCATATTTAATAGAAGTACCAAGGATACTCAATATATGGCAGCCACTCCTAGAATATCTGTGCCCTTTTTATGTATAATTCTGACTTAAATACATATATAAGTTTGTACCTTCTAGCTTAATTTTTCGGTAAGAGTAAAAGGAAATAGTCTGGGGAGTATTCATGCTTCATCTCTAAAAATACGTCCTCATTATGTACAAGTCATAATACTTCTGAAGTATACACAATAACTTTGGAAAATTACATATGGAAGAAACCCTTCCTGGAATATTTGTAGAAAAAGGTGTCAAGCTGTGCAAGCTTTTAGGAGAGGTTTGGTGAGTTTTTTGGGGTTAGCCTTGAATTTTTTTTTTTTTTTTTAAAGCAAGATTACAATGTATGTATGGTACAAAATGAATTTAACAGCTGTCACATTTATATTCAGTGATTACTTCTTTTTAAAATATTTCAAATGACCCCTTGATAAATCAATACATGTATTCCCTCACTTGCACAGAAACAGCTTACACTCAGCTTCCTTTTGAGTGCACATGATTTTTGAGAGTAATGACCACGTACACAAGTTCCAAACTTACAGATTTACTATCTCTGATAGTGCTAGCATAAAAAAAACATAGGAAATGGATTCTTAAGAAGACATGCTTCATCTAACAAGTACTAAATGGAAATGAGAAGGAAAGATTTGCATTTTTCCAGAGTCGTCTGCTTTTTTTTTTAATGTTTGGCTATGAATGCTCTTCTGAAAGGAGGGTCTTAAGAAGATAAGCTATTTGGGTAGCTTATACCTGGCATGAAAAATGTGAAGAAATGAGAGAGAAGACAAAAATGATATTAGAAGTATAAAGTTTGTCAGATGTAGCACATATAGCTGGTACTCAGCTATCAACAACTATTACAAACCCATCCTCTAATTTGGACTCTTGCATTGCTGTTAGTCTTTAATCTTCAGTTAATAAATGTCTGAAACTTGCCTGACTGGAGTTTTTAGGGTATTACTGGTCTATAATTGTGCTGGTTAGTTGCAGGCCAAGGTTTATTATCTATCTAATAGGCTGTCATAAAACAGAAAACCTAGTAACCTCCTAAAGCTCATCAGATAAAAGGAATACAGTCTGAAGCACTACCTTTCATGAAGCTCGAGAGTACTGAAGCCTTACTTTCTATGATGAAAATTGTGCTTGGGCAGGGAATGGAGGACTGCCCAGCCTCTGCCATTTAAAGATGGACAAGTGGAGAGACTGGGCTATCCAATGTGGTCACGAAATTACTACTGGCGGGGGGGGCGGGGGAGGGGGACCCCACGCATGTTTTTAATATATTTTACAAACCACTGCAGTTTTTGATTAATTTATAATTCCTCTGGCAACATCAGTTGAAGACATAGTCCTATTAAATATCTCTGAATGCTATCAAATTTCTGCCAGAACTGTCACAATGCTGACATAAAAGCAGCATTGTAGTTTAAAATTTTCAGCACCAACTATTTTAAGGAATTCAGTTTTACTTAGGTTTACAGCTGAATTTTTAAATAGCGCATGGTATAAAACATGCCTGGAAATACTTCCTTTTCTCAGTCTATTTACTCTAAGTTGAGAAACAAAGGAAGAGTTAAGAAACAGGAAAATTCCCAAATATAGCCACGTTGCAGCTATCTGTGGCTGGATTTCTGAGTTATGTACCACTAGGTCTCACTTTCCCAAGCAAGTAAATCAAGTTGAAAAACACTTTCCCTAGATGAAATACACTCAGCTCTGACCAAAGCAGGGGAAAAAATGAGGTGATAGTGTGCAATGGGAAGGAAAAAGAAACCAGATAACTGAGCATCATCCTTACCCAGTTCCCACTTTCCCTTTCTTCATTCTTCACATGTCTCAAGGCACAAGGTCCTGCTCAAACTTATTGCTAAGCCAAAGCAGCCGGATCCTTTCAAGTATTGACAAAATAAATCTGTCGCAGCAGCTCCCCAATATCTTTCATGTATTCTGTCCCACTAAAATGACCACAATGAACCATACAATCATCATATTCAGACAGCATTACCGTAGCTCACCTTATTTAGGGACAGACTGAGAAAATAATGGGCAGAGTCCTCCATCTGCATCTCATCCAGCTGCTCACCGCCTCACCAAGCCAAGCGACCATGAGTATATTCTCCCGAGTGCCAGTCTTTCCACAGATTCTCAATGCTTTTCTATTCTCAATTCAAAGTCCTAATTCTCCACGTGATCCATAGATCAGGTTTTCAGCAGCTCTGTGACAGTCATTTCAATGAAGCCTTTAGCTTTGCAATCCATGATACAATATGACTTCTAGTTAGAAATTTAGGATTAGGCATAATAATAAAAAGCAACAATAAAGTGGTCTTCTCCCTTAAGCGGATGTGAAGCATTATGGTTCTTCCTAAGGAAATTAAGCTAAATCATATCATAGGAGAAACAATTTTGGCAAAAGCATAGAGCTATAAAAATGAAGGGATTTGTGTGAACTGTTAAGTATGCATTAGCACAGGAAGACACTAACAGAATGCCAAAATTCCCAGGCAAAAAAATTGTAAGTGTAATATTTTTGAGGAATATATTTAAGAGGAACAGAACAAAAGAAATCCAAACTGTTTTGAAGAATTATGAGTATTTTGTTAGGTTAGTGTAAATGAAAACAAAAGGCTTTGATAGAGTTTTTTTGAAAGACTATAACCATAAAAAAATTCTTTGTTTAAAGAAGTTCAAGCACTTTCCATAGTTAAGCAAGGTGTCAATGAACCAAAAATATGAGGAAACTGAACAATGCTTCCTTCTTCAAGTCTAGCTTCACAATGCTTAATAGCAAAGAGTATCAGTTATTTGTTGAAACATTTCATAGGAAAACTAAAGCTAGTTCAGGGAAAAAAGATATTAAATTAATTTTCTCAGATATGATTGTGAAAAAAATGAATTAATTAATTCTCACCTATTTTCTTTTGTCTCTACTTCAGCTGTATACATGAGATAACTAAGAGAATAAATAAGAGAATTGCTAGTGTGTGCAATGAATGTTTAAATATCTAATTCCCACTAAAATAATGAGGAAAACAGTAGATCTCAAACCCTGATCCTTGAAATATAAGAATCACTGAGGCCATGATAAATGGTTAATGATAAAACACAAAAGTTTCAAATTTAATAATGTTGAATATGTAGATTTATGGCAATTTGAGGTCCTACTAGTTTCAAGAATTCCATCTACAAGCGGTCATCTAAAAGAAGCCCTATGATTTTCTAGAAGGAAAGGATCCTTCTCTGCATTTTCTAGATGACTGATGTGTGCCTCTCTAGAAACATCATCAGTATAGACCAGAGTGGGAAATAACTGGCGAAAGTATAATAACCACGTAGTAATACAGGATGGAAGAACAACTTTTTTCCAGCACATACTCTCATGATGGCCACGGCCACTATCTGAATCTTCATTATCTTCTCCATACCTCCACCCTTTAAACAAAACCTCAGTGTTTGTAAAGCTTTAATCAGCTGCGTTTCACACTATTCCCTTGAGATACATGAGGAATTATGAAGTGTATTAGCACTTTATAATAAAATAAAGATGACCAAAACAAGAAATATAATCAATATAATCATGTTATACATGAATTTTTTTTCAAAATAAGACAAAGTGAATTGAAGCACTGTTTCAGGCAAACAATCCTCGCTGACATCTACACAGGGAAAGATATCCCAGTGTCCAAAAGGCAGAGTCAGCAATAAGCCAAGCAAGAGACCTTGAGGCAACACTGAGTTGGAGATGAGAGAATTATGGGGTATTTTGGGAGTTACAGGTTAGAGGAACTATTCAGCAGAAAGGGGAGAAAGTATAAGGAACAAATAGGGGAGTTGTTCACATGGAGAAAAAGAGATATGTTCAATTACAACTAATAATTAGTGAGCAGAACCTTCATAATTTTGATTAAATCATGCAAGCTTATACTCCGGTCCTGGTTTCAGCAGGGACAGAGTTAATTTCCTTCCTAGTAGCTGGTACAACGCTGTGTTTTGGATTTAGGAGGAGAACAAAGTTGATAACACACCCATGTTTTAGTTGTTGCTAAGCAGTGCTTACACTAGTCAAGGACTTTTCAGCTTCCCATGCTCTACCGACTGAGAAGGCTGGAGGTGCACAAGAAGCTGGGAGGGGGCACAGCCAGGACAGCTGACCCAAACTGGCCCAAGGGACATTCCATACCATGGGACATCATGCTCAGTACATAAAG
>NW_008825428.1:7533742-7538061 GCF_000699105.1 Pygoscelis adeliae
TTTTTTTTTCTCAATTCTCTCCCCCCCCCCCGGGGGGGGGGGGGGGTGTGTGTGTGGAAGTGAGCAGGCAGCTGTGTCATGCTCAGTCGCTGACTAGGGTTAAACCACAACAACTCCTAAAGTAAAATAATGGCCTATTTCAGGTTACTGTATATTTCCATTTGAACTGAAATTAGTAAGAAACATGAGCATCTTTAAAAGAAAAAAAATTCAGTCTATTTTTATTTCATTACCTGAAAATGTATGCATCTCTAAGCAAATGAGCTTTCAATCCCGTCTTCAACCTTTTGATAATTACTTATTAAGTATTTCATGATGACAATGGCTCTGTACCTTAGCATCTCAACTATGCTGAAGTGCCCTCAAATACCCACAGCAAGATACGTTTAAACTAGTTTATAAATTGTTCATTTGCTAGCACATATAATTAGATGAACCATATTCACAAAAACTCATTAAGTTATGGTTTTTTATTTGGGTTTTCAGTTCTTATTGTTTCAAAACTCAGACTAACTTCAATTTTAGGTTTTAATTTCTGTATCAAGAAATACAGATTCATAGAAAGGAACAATGACCCTCTAAATTAATCCTCCTTCTTCCCATTTGAAAAGAGAATGTGATATAGGCATGGCTGAAGGTTTACACTGTTTAAAATCTCTGAATCAGTTTATCTTTCGTTTGGTGGAGGATGGTCAACAAGTGAAAAGCTCCTCCACATAACATCCCAGACATATCCTTAGAAATTCTGAGGACCTTAACTCTTATACTGTATCAATGCAAGTCACCAAACTCAACACCTAGAGGTAATAAAACCATACTAAGGAAAAGGATAAATAGCCCCACAGAATTCACTTGAACTATATAAACATTGACTGTCCTGTAAGTCTTTTTTTTTTCCCTCTTATTTACCATAGTGAGATGAGCTGACTTGCTCCTACATTTGGTGGACCTTAATGTGACAAGATAATCTAAATTATTTGCTTTATAGAAATACCACAAGGAATACACAAAGAACACAGAGCAGTGATGCTTTTATTAGGAAGACTACTTACAGAACAATACAAAGTAGTTCTGCTGTTGATTAGAAAAGTTCAGGGAGACCAAAAAGCATCTTATCAAACCCCAGTCACAAATAGTTTGTCTACACAAACTGGAACAAAAAAAAAAAAAAAAAAAGCAAATGCACCGTGTTCCTTAACCACAGTTATTTCTAAATAGCTATAAAATTGTTCTGATTCAAAAAACCAACACAACACTAAAACAGAAAACCAGAGTTTCTTACTTAGCTTTAATAAGAGAAGAAAACATTTGTTATGCAGAGGCCCTATGTGCTAATTAAAACCATAATTAAATGTTTTGCAAAGTTTATAAAATCGCTGCTACAAAACTAGTAACACTTTCTCAGAGCTATTAATAAGGTAATGTCAATGGAAATCAAGAAAAGCCACACATTTTAATGGTATAAGGAATACTAACTGAATATTTAAAACCAAAAACCAAACAATGAAACAGCATGGCTCATCTTACTATGTAACTCCACACACTGTAGGAATTAATGTTTTATTGGATTTTATTACAACAGGCATTCTATTCAAATAACCTATGGGTTTCTTTTCAAAGAAGATGCCTCCTATCCCAGTATAAATAAATTACAAATAATTTATTATGAATCAATAGAACAACAATCTCTTTAGTTCATTCTACTTGTAACTTCACTTACTTTAAAAATGCCAAAGAAAGGATTTAAATTTATCATTGCTCATTAAACCTGCAAAAGGCTGTGTTAATTGGATGTTACCCTTTCTAATTCACTTACATGTTTGCTGACAATAAAGACCATATGATTTAAGAGCAACTGATTCTAAACACATTATTTGCTGACTTCACTGAAGTTCATAGTCTGAAGCTGAAACAAGGGTGTTAAGGACTATCCCTTAGAAAGGAAAAGGATGAAAAACACAATCATTCTAAATTAAGAACTGGGAAAAAAATTGGAAATTTAAAACAAACATTAATACCTTTAGTATTTTTAAAGCCATAATTCAGTGTCAACACAAATAAGGATTGTCATGGTTTAACCCCAGCCAGCAACTAAGCACCACACAGCCACTCGCTTACTTCCCCCTGGTGGGAGGGGGGAGAGAATCAGAAGGCTAAAAATGAGAAAACTCGTGGGTTGAGATAAAGACAGTTTAATAGGTAAAGCAAAAGCCACGCACGCAAGCAAAGCGAAACAAGGAATTCATTCAATCCTTCCCATCGGCAGGCAGGTGTTCAGCCATCTCCAGGAAAGCAGGGCTCCATCACGCGTCACGGTTACTTAGGAAGACAAACGCCATCATTCCAAACGTCCCCTCCTTCCTCCTTTTTCCCCCAGCTTTATATGCTGAGCATGACGTCATCTGGTGTGGAATATCCCTTTGGTCAGTTGGGGTCAGCTGTCCCAGCTGTGTCCCCTCCCAACTTCTTGTGCACCCCCAGCCTACTCGCTGGTGGGGTGGGGTGGGAAGCAGACAAGGCCTTGACTCCGTGTAAGAACTGCTCAGCAATAACAAAAACATCCCTGTGTTATCAACACTGTTTCCAGCACAGATCCAAAACATAGCCCCATACGAGCTACTATGAAGAAAATTAACTCTATCCCAGCCAAAGCCAGCACAAAGAATCACACATTATTTTGGTAAATCTCACTGTTACCACAAAGGAAAAAAAAAAACAAACAAACCCCACACTGGAAGCTAATGTTCTTTTTGACAAACTGACTTCACTGATGCAAAATGGTGTGTTATGCACCAACTCATGCCTACCTAAAGCATCACAGTTTAACCCAGCCACTCATAAGGGAAATAAAAGACATATTTTGAAAGCCATACTGAAAGCAAGGCCCTGGTTGAAAACTGCTTTATCATATACCATAATAATTAGTGATTAAAAGAAGATGAAGATGCATATACACACATGACAATTTAAAGTTCATTTAATAATTAGTAGATGACTTCAGAGCCATGGATAATGGGAAATATTACCAATGAAGTATACAACAATCAGATTAGAATTATTTTGAGAACTGGACATGATAGTGCAGCATGAGGTTTAAAAAAAACTGAAAAGCACCATTAGGTGTGACAAAGATTGTTTAAAGCAAGTTTAAAACATGAAGAAGTAGTAATAACAGACAGAGGGAGATGTCTGTTATGCTGTTAAAGAGGCAAGACTCAGACTTTTCTGAAATTGTCTTAAAACCCAGAATTCTCTATTCAGAGCAAAGCTAAGTGTCAAAAATCACACCACAAAAATGACTCATGGTTTAAAGCTACACTAACTTCTCTGTAGATAAGCACTGCAGTTGATAAGATCCACTCTTTGTTTGTGTGCCCTTGGCAAGGAGTAAAACCAGTAGTTCCTCTGAATTTGCTTGCACAGACATGGCAAACCATGTACTTCAAGCTGCTCATCTTCTGAGCGTCATTAATGCTCAGCTGAAGACTTTGGATGACTATTCCTAAAAAGGAATAGTTCAATCACTGTTTTCTTTCACATTCACTTAGATTTAATCTGTAATACTTTATCTACTATGTCTGAAATAAACAGTAACATGACCAATAATCCTTTGGCTACCTGAATTTCTGTAAAAGAAATATAAGCTTTCTTTACCCCCCCCCCCCCCCCCCCCCCCACCTTTTTTGTTGCTTTATAGACTAAAGAGAACACATGATTAATAAATTTATAATTGCTCTATTTCCTATCTGATCACTAAGAGAAGAAAGGGGAGACATCAGAATAAGCATAAAATTTTGTACGATTCAGCTCAGTCTGGGTTACACAGGTGAAAATAGCCAACTTTTGCTGTCCCCAGACCATAGTTCTTTTTCCTATTTCTGCATATTCCTTTAGGGACTTGTTATTCATACTCAGAAAAATACTAAACACATGGACACAATTATTAAAATAGACCAGGAAATAATATCACAATTCAAGTGACCCTAAATGAAAATAATATATTCCTAGAGAATGTGCTTTTTAGAAAGCATTCTTTATAATACTTGTCACAGACCGCTTGGTATGAAAAGCAACAATTTTATTTTCCCTCTGTAATTGTACAACTATTTTGTAATGAGCATACTATGTCAAATTATTGATCTGATATGTTAGAAGCTCTGCAAACTAAAGAAAACTATTTCTAATTCACTTTTGAAACCAAATTGTTGGAAATATTAGTGATATGTTTGTTTTAGACAGTCCTGTGTTACAGACATCATGCAAAACTCCTCTTAGATTAAGACGTGCTGGGAACCTGACCAGAACATCTTCAACCATTC
>NW_008825428.1:7538080-7544353 GCF_000699105.1 Pygoscelis adeliae
AAAGAAAGAATAGTTTCCAGTGGGAGATAGATATTCAGAGATTATCCTGTATGCACTGCACTACAAAACAATAGTCTATTACAGGCAGCTGGGATATGATGTGCATGCATTCTGTCTGCGGATCTGTGAGTGACAGCTGGCTGAATCAAGTGGAAAGATAGAAATAGTATATTCTATTTGGGGGTAAAGGGAATACAATAACAGTAGAAATGTAATTTTTTGCAGCTGCAAAGCCTTTTTGACAGCAATTTGCTTCCAATCATTTTCAAGTAATGCATGAATAGGATAGTCAACGTCATTAAAATAATTTACTAGTCATCAGGAATAATAAATGAATAGAATAATTTACTATTCACACACATCTATTGCTAACGTAGACACCTAAAACATGTGGTTAGAGACAGCACTCTGCATGCTAACATGTCAGATGTGATACTGAAATCCACTCCTTAGGCAAGAAATAGTACTGGAAAGAGTAGTGGCTGGAATAACTTCAATGGTATTTCTCAGCCATATGCCAATTAATTTCTTCAACACACTGCTCCTAAAATAATTTTATAATTATTAAGTGAAGTTATGTATTAACCTGATGTACCACAAGCATCATATGAAAGAACGTAGACCTTCATACATAGAGACAACCTGTCCATTGAAAGGAAAATACTTGTAGAAAAAGGAAAAAGGCTTAAATCCAATTTTTGGCCTTCCAAGGATATCTAATACAGGGCTGCTGTCTCAGGATACCCCTTAATCTGTTTTAACAGTTTAATAGAGCATAGTCAGAGGCCAATGGCTGTGACTGAGGTACTGCTGCAGCCCAGCATCTCCCTCCTGTCACAACAGCTCCTTCATACTGATGTGCAGAGGGTGATCTTCTGTAGCAGCCTATAAACCCATGCAGCCCGTGGGACACTTGAATCTAGGCTGTTGCCTTTTTCTGTGGGGAAAAAAGCAAATGACTGCTTGAGAAGCAAATGCTGTGGTGCAGTTGCATGGGTCTGTGAGGCTGGTTGCAGACCCCCTCACAGCCTCTGCTTGCTGCTGCAGGGGCTGTTTTGCCAGTACCAGCTGCCCACCTCTGTGCTGGACAACAGCGTTGGCAGCTACAGGCTGTAGAAATCCACTCCTGTGATTTCCCCACTCTGGATTTAAAACTTCATCTGACCAGATAACTGGGATTACCATAAGAGGATCAGCTTGTCCCCAGTCCAATGAAGAAAATAAAGGTGCATAATAATATCTGTATATGTTTAAAAATAAAATCTGGCTAGATGCAGTGCTGATCAGCTATGTTATAAACCCTCTAATACACACAGTAAAATCAGCATGGCTTTTGAGGCTGGTAAAGAATCATTAGCATGCATCACGATGGACTTAAAACATTCAGGAGTTCAAAGCCTACAGTCTTCATTCACACTTTACACAGATCATTGCAAAAACCAGCCATTCAATTCAAAGGATGGCTGATTTAATACAGGAAATTTTAAAAGTTTGTCGGGACCTCTGGATTTTATTCTAACTTCTTGTTGTGGTTTAATCCAGCAGGCAGCTAAACACCACACAGCCATTCACTCACTCCCCCCACCCCACAGTGGGATGGGGGAGAGAATCAGAAAAAAAAAAGTAAAATTTGTGGGTTCAGATAAAGGCAGTTTAATAGGACAGAAAAGGAAGGGAAGAATAATAATAACAATGATAGAAGAATATACAAAACAAATTATGCACAATGCAATTGCTCACCACCCATCCACCGATGTCCAGCCAGTTCCCGAGCAGCGGTCATCCCTTCCCCAGCCAACTCCCCCCAGTTTATGTACTGAGCATGACGTCCCATGGTATGGAATAGCCCTTGGGCCAGCTTGGGTCAGCTGTCCTGGCTGTGCCCCCTCCCAGCTTCTCGCTGGCAGGGCTTGAGAACCTGAAAAGTCCTTGACTAGTGTAAGCACTGCTTAGCAACAACTAAAACATCAGTGTGTTATCAATATTACTTTCATACTAAATCCAAAACACAGCACTGTACCAGCTACTATGAAGAAAATTAACTCTATCCCTGCCGAAACCAGGACACTTCTCAAAGGTTTTTTTGTGTTCAAGAGGAAGAAATTATTGGCTATGTCACTTTCTCATTGTCTTTTGTTTAAGCTTTAACTTTATTTAATTATCTTAAGTGGAACTAAAATTAAAAAAAATATATAAGCAAAACCAAAGAACAACTAAAACATTACGTTTACTTTTTAAATCTATCTCAATTTCAAAACACATATTTTGAGTACCTTGATCTCCAGTGGACCCTTGCCTGCCTATACGCTGAATATAAAGTGGAGATTTGATACCACGTTTAAGTTATTAGATGTACTTCTGATTATTCTAGGATCACACAGGTATCGTGAAGCCTTACCACAGGAAGAGTATTGCTTCCACTGTGAAAAAGTGTTTGTGCTGTTTTCATTGCAGAAACCCTTATCCTGCCTCCGTATTTTAGAGTTCTCAGTTTATTCTGCACTTAGAGCAAACATTAAGTTTCTTCATATCTAAAAAATGCACTATTATTCCTCTTCAAAATTACAGTACAGAATTACTTTTTATGAACTGACAAAAAAATAATTTATTTGTTAATTTACAAGTGTAAGAAATCTTAAAACAGCCTTTTTAACAAACATAGATATAAATAGTAACTTCTGCTTACCTAAAAATTAGCAGAGAAGTGTTCACTGAGTGTATTTGGTTTTGTACATCATTTGCAATATAGGGTGAGGGGAAGCAAATAGCTTTTTAAAGATCATACTTAACACTTCAGAAATTTCTCATTAAGTAGAGGCAAGAGAGTGATGTTCTCTGTTACATAAACTCCAAGAGAATTGCATAGTTCTTAAGTGGCTTTCATCTCCCTTTCCTCGAAATGATGCTACGAGCACAATGAACCTATATATACGGATGCCACGAATATGCACCCGTAGCTTGTATAGGCTCATTGTGCTCTTAGAATAACAGAATATGCACCCTCCCCTTTTCTCCTTCGTCCCCTGATTACTGACAGTTGAGAAGACCAACATTTTTCCTGAGCACAATTAGTATTCACCCACCAAGAACTAAGGGAAGAAATGACAGGTTTTGCCAATGTGTCCTACTGCCCTCACACTCGAGAGCAATAGCTTATGAGAGAATTGGGAAGAACAGCAGTTCTTCCTGAAGCTTTTTGAAGGAGATTTAATATTTCCGCTTAAGGAGAAACTTTTGAAAGATAATAATAAAAATAGCAAAGCTAACCCTACGTTTAAGAATTATCTACTACTACTACTCTTTAAGACTTCGTAATACCTTTTCACAGCATTAACAAAGCTAAAATACATCTTAAAGTAGTTTTCATGTTGTGGTTGTTTTTAGCATCTTAGTTCCACATGCCCTTGTTGCATGTATTTGAAATTCTTTTAAATGTCAATCTTTGCTGTAATTTGGGAAGTGACACATATAGCATTTGCTATTATAATACAAATCTTTTTCTGCTATTTTGAATACTAAATTAGTGTTATTCAGCTACAGCTCAGTCTTAATATGCCGCAATCCTAACAAAAATATCTTCTGAAAATGTATTCATTCTCCTGTGAAAACTCTCAACTTCCATGTATGAAATGCTAGCTAAATATACATCTCAGAAGAGGTAATTATTTTATTCAAATAAATGAAACACTACATTCACTCAGCCTTATTTATAATTATAAGAATTTGTTTCTTCTACACAACTTATCTAGTTATATTCCCAATATTGTGACACAAAGGCAAAAAAAGCTTGCCGTTTTGGGAATGGGTAGTTTTTTAGAAATTAAAATAAATTCTAATTTTGTGAACCATATAAAATGTTTAAAATCTCAAATACAGCTGCCAATGTCAGTCTTTTTTTCTATAAGTTGTCCCAAGGAAGTAATGATAATGAGTGAAACAGTAACAAGAAAATGCAGTCTCCAATAATTTTGCCCAATTAGTTGTCAAATATAAGCTAATGCTGGTCTCTATTTTTTCACCTCCAGAAAAATAAAAATACATATGAACTGACACAAACAAGTTTAATGTAAGAAGCATGAAAACAGGTCTGAAATAATTGTAACTTTTTTACACTATTAACAAGCAATTGAAGTGAAGAACGGACTTTGCTACCCATTACAGTGGTCACTGTTCCTATAGTAATAAAATAAAAAGAAGTAATGTTACTTCTGTATGTATAAATGAAAGTGTAGCACAGTTCTTTTTAGAGCTGCTAAGTGAGTTTGAAGGTTAACTAAAAATTCTGAGAGGAATACTAAAGACTATTTAGTGACTGCTCAAGGTTTTACTATTGTTTTTAATAAAAACCCCAAACCAGATGACTCTCAGCATACTCCTCTATTTAAAAGCCAGTATCACCATGAAATTACTTTTTGTCCTGCAAGTAAATCAGGTCACTCATTTTTAAATTCTTATGCTTTATTACCAATTGGAAGTCTTCAGTGTTTTAGAGATTTGCCACAGTACTTTTAATAAATATCAGTTGATGGGATTATTATGAGAATTAGGGAAAATAAGAATTCTACATTAAAAAAAAAAAAAGAACAGTTTGAGAATCAAAGGCTAACTTATTCTGATTGGAAAGCTATGCCTGTTCGCAAATTCCAGACACAGAAAACTATAAAGTGAAAACATGTTTGATTTATTATCTTGATAAATTCATCTAGAACACTTAGAAGTATCTGATACCTAAATCAGAATTAAAATATCAATTGGCTTGGAAAGAAAATTATGGAGATTGGGACAGATATTGCTATGATTAACAGCAAAGTTCTCTATTAAAGAAGTCTGTGACTGCGGGCAAAAGATAAATGTAAAATTCAATATAAGACTGATTTTATCTAAATATCAGAAACCCAGGTTAGGGGCCAACATCACAGATTCAGATTCTTGATACCTGCTATCTTTATTTCACAATTAGTATAGACAAAGGAAAGGTACATGACTAATTAAGTAAATGTGCTCAAATCCTCTCCTGTATAGGGAATACTAATTTAATCAGTTAAAGCATTTCTATGAGCACAAAATACATTCTTTGCAAGATCGTGATGCTTTTAGATACTTATTTGATATTGTCTGGCCACCACAGGCCTCACCTTAAACTTCATAAACCTCAGAAACCCTGTGATACACAAGACAATCAAGCCTTGAGTCATTTGCCATACATACGCATGGAGTGTCATCCGAGATGCTCCAAGATACCATAGCCAACCTCCCCCTGCCAACTACTGAAGTCAACAGCTCTTCTACAGGTCCTACATTATATCTGCCAGCTGCATCTGGATGTCCTAGAACATATCAGATGGCACTAGACACCTCTGTGCTGGCAAGAGAACAAAAGCATGTGTTATTGCTTGCAAGAAGCATGATGCCTTCTTGCCCCATTAATACATTGGATATAAATGCTGCCTGCATACTGCTCAGCACATTTGAGGGGGTTATCAGTTCCTCAGACCAAGATCAGGTCTCAGAGAATAAGCAGGTGCAACGATTCACAACATTTTCCCTTCAATTTCTATTTCATGTTCATACAATAAATGTGAGACTGACCTAAGGTGCTGTCGTGACCTCTTAATAACTGACAGAGAAGGTCTCTAGCGATATGGAAGCATACACTGAGGAAAGGTGAATCTCACAGCAGAGACTGAGGAGCATAGGGTGGTCTCCTCACCCTTCTTTTGTCAGCAAGCATATGAGTCACAAACTATCTGAGCAAGCTGCCAGATGCTGTATCAGCAGTCTTAGGAAGAAATGAGCTGAGTGCCCAGGGCTCCAGAGGAAGTCTTGCTCCTCTTTGCCTTAAGCAGTCACCAATTCAGATGAGCACCGCAGTTTCAGAGAGGCCTCGCAAAGGGCTGTTCATTAATTCCAGCTTCTCCAATACTTCAAGTATCACCTTGAATTGGGCTTCATGCAAAAATGGCAGAGTTATTCATATGCTTGTTTTCTGAAAAAAAAAACAAACATGGGGCTACTCCTCATCCTCTGTGACAACAGGTCAATTTTCTCCATTGGCAGTTTGTGAAATACTCAGGGTGAAGCACCTTAAGACCACGTAGTAAGACTATCGGATACAAAGAGCATTGATCTCCTCATTAAATTTTAGTTCCAATTGACAGAATACAAGCTAGGTAAAAGCATACAGTGAACTTCATATTATATCTGTTTAACACAGACACAAATACATTCAATGCTTTAAATTCGAGTTCTATCTCCTTGCTGCAGGGAAGAAGG
>NW_008825428.1:7544392-7555890 GCF_000699105.1 Pygoscelis adeliae
AACAGTTGTGTATGAATGTTCAAAGCTGAACTGTAATCCTTAATGATGAAAACTCATTTTTCATTCATCATCCAAGGCCAGCAGGGCCACAGACAATGTAAATGGGTACATTCAGGATACGCAGCAAAGCCCCTTCCCCTCCAAAGGCATTTTTCACCCTTTATCACGTGCATGTGGCTAGGTGGTCTGGACTGCTCAACTTTCTTCAGACTGAACAGTGGATATAGTGGCAAAGCTGATAAACACCATGGAGAAGTTGATAGACACATACGGAAGAATTCGTCAATGCTGTGCATCACATGGTTCACAGAGTTTGCAATCAAAGCAAAGTCCCAATTTCAGGCTGTACTATTTGCTGCAGCTTAATGCGCATTTCCCACAGCAGCTGAACATTTTCTTTATTCCAGTATTCTCTAAAGACAAGAGTACCTCAAGCTATTACTGTCAGATGCTATTCTTATGTCCACTATCCTAACATGTTTTGAGCTCTCCAAACACTGAATGTAACTCACAGGTTGTTATACGACAGTGAAGTATTGCATTAGTTCTATGATATACTAGGAATTACACCCAGAACAAAGCAATTTAAAAGTTTGTTTTGAAATGTTGCATATTCACTACTCAGTTTCTGGATGGTTTGGAGATAAATATGATCTGCTGTGATTGAGCAGAAAAGACTTTTATAATTGTATTGAACCTTAAGAGCAAAACCTTGGTTCCTTCAAGAAGCTGGATCTAATCAGATGTCATAGAAATTTCTCAAACTGATGGGTTTTTTTTCGCCCAATCCCAATATTTTGTATTTTGAAGAATGAAAATTTCATATACAGTTTCTCAAAAAATCTGCAATAAAGAGCTACCAAGCTTCACTACCAGCCAGGAACTAATGAGATCTTGCTCCCTACTCTTACTTCTACGCAACTACTTTTAGCTTTTGACAGAGGAATCAATAGAATTATATCTGGTTTAAAAGCAGGCATCACTTGAGAGAATGCCTACAAGATAACACTGCCTCAATACTGTTATTCACTATTCATAATACATTAGCACCACAAGATCCTACTGTAGTAAGCACTACAGTTCAATGTGCATCATTTTGTAATAGTGACTTCCAAAGTGACCAAACCCCCGATTTTTCGCTAATTTAGTTCTAAAGTTCCTTATCTTCTGTGTGAGCCCACACAAGTCTGTTTCTCATGTACAACCCAGAGACTGCCAATGTGCCTACCCTGGAAGATCTGATAATGTACTAACCCAAAGCATATGTGAGAATGCATCTGTCCTGGTTTCGGCGGGGATAGAGTTAATTTCCTTCCTAGTAGCTGGTACAGTGCTGTGTTTTGGATTTAGGAGGAGAACAAAGTTGATAACACACCCATGTTTTAGTTGTTGCTAAGCAGTGCTTACACTAGCCAAGGACTTTTCAGCTTCCCATGCTCTACCGACTGAGAAGGCTGGAGGTGCACAAGAAGCTGGGAGGGGGCACAGCCAAACTGGCCAAAGAAACATTCCATACCATGGGATGTCATGCTCAGTACATAAACTGGGGAAAGCTGGCCGGGGGGGCCGCTGCTCGGGGACTGGCTGGGCATCGGTCAGCGGGTGGTGAGCAATTGTACTGTGCATCACTTGCTTTGTGTATTATTATTATTATTACATTATTATTGTTATTATTATTTTATTTCCATTATTAAACTGTTTTTATCTCAACCCACGAGTTTCTCACTTGTGCTCTTCCAATTCTCTCCCCCATCCCACCATGGGGTGGGGAGGAAGAGTGAGCAAGCAGCTGTGTGGTGCTCAGTTGCCAACTGAGGTTAAACCACGACAGCATCTTCCAACCAAACCTGAAATGGCTTTTGGAGGATTTTAATGTACAGAAGAGGAGTGTTTCATCTGCATGGTGGATTTAGCTGCCTTTAAAGAACAGTGTAGACAGAAACTATCAATGAGAACAGAGGATAGCATCTGCACCGCAGAGTAACTCCTAAATAAGGCAGAAAGAAGGTCAAAGAAGGAAGGAAGCCAAGGCAAGACAAGATCACAAACCAGATCACTGGAAATCTGCAAATGGAGCCCAAATGGTCTGGCTTTACACATTCTAGGTCATGCCACTTCTAAGTCAATGAACAGATAAATCAATTTTAGTTGTTTCAGCATTTTGAATAATTAATTTAAGGAACTAGAATATAAAATCCATTTTCCCTAAGTAGAAACGTCACATAAGAAGTGTCCTACTCTTTCCTCACCGTTAGGTCACTGAAATATGCTGTGGCTTAAGACCCTAACATTCTTTCCCCTACTAATTTAGAATGGGAACACCTTTCAGACATAAGTATCCAGCTTCAGATATACTTCTATTTAAAATATGAATTAAACGTAAACGTTATTCTATAAATGGACTATTTTCTCAGACTTGCTACCTGAATCCTCCTATCTCATGATTTATGACCTAATAACTTTGTATCTGTCATACTATGATTTGTTACTAAAATAAAAATGGCTATCATCTCTGCATCAATAAGTCTAAGAGCCATATTTTTTCAGCCCTTAGAAATGACAGGTTTATCAATCAATATTTTGCTCACTAATACATATCCTTTATTCACTACTTTTTCAAAACAAATCTTGTAGGCGTCCATAGTTCTTGCAAAGATTTATTAGTTTACCTTTCATAGGCTGTTTCTAGTATGATTAGTTTTTGTGTGGATGAGGATTAAATAGCGAACACATTTGTCCAAATATCTTTACAGAGCCAATCATCTCTCTCAAAGTATAGAGCAGCTTACATTATTTATATGTTAATGGTCAGGGTCACACTGCCAACACATTTCTAAGTTCCTGCTCTCTAAAAGAAAAAAAAATTGAAGCCTTAAATAATTCAGATATCGCTGAAGAGAAATTGGAAGACTTGTTGGGCAAATATCAAAGTAATCTAAAGCTGGTGTGTGTAGAAGACATACTGTGCAATGACATGAGCAGAGTTATTATTTTGGGAACACTTCTGCTTGCACTGCAAAATTTAATAGACCACTGACTGTGAAATGAGATGTCTTCCACTTATGTTTTTCTTCCTTTCACTTTTTTGTAATTCTGAACCTTCCTCTAATGAATAAAGTTTATTAATTATTGTTTGACTTTACTAGCCCCCCAAGTGCAATTAAACAAAATTAATACAAATTCAATGAGATATGGGTTCAAGCCAAGTGCAAAACCAAAGTTTGGTGAGAACAAACTGTTCATGAGCCATGTATTTAACAAGCAGTGCATGCTTACTTGTAATGCAGCATGGTAAAGTCCAAAAGACAGTATTTAAAGTCTTAAAAAAGGCCAGGGGGGAAGACAGCGATACTGTAAGATAAAAGCTTTTGTTCTTAAAAGAGATAATTCTTGATGTCTTTCATGGCATCCTTATTAGCTGTAAGTTTAAATTTCCTTTATAGGGAAGAGGGGAAAAAAGAAAATAAAGCAAGCAATTGTTTTATTACAGCTCTCAGTATTATGCTGAGCCTGACCTTTCCCTCAAGATTAGACACTCTCCTCTTGTATCACTTGTAATTTGGAGCTGTCCATGGGTTACTTTGCCTTCACTGCAACCTTAATTGCAGCGTCTTTGACTTTACCAAGGCAAATAAAGGCACAGTTCAGGACCTTCCAGTTCAGTATCATAGAACCATAGAATGGTTTGGGTTGGAAGGGACCTTAAAGATCATCTATTTTCAACCCCCCTGCCATGGGCAGGGACACCTTCCACTAGACCAGGTTGCTCAAAGCCTCATCCAACCTGGCCTTGAACAATTCTAGGGAGGGAGCATCCACAACTTCTCTGGCAACCTGTTTCAGTTCACCCTCACAGTAAGGAATTTCTTCCTAATATCTAATCTAAATCTAGCCTCTTTCAGTTTAAAACCATTATCCCTCGTCCTATCACTACACTCTCTGATAGAGTCCCTCTCCGTCTTTCCTGTAGGCCCTCTTTAAGTGCTGGAAGGCTGCTATAAGGTCTCCCTGGAGCCTTCTCTTCTCTAGGCTAAACAACCCCAACTCTCTCAGCCTGTCCTTATACGGAAGGTGCTCCAGTGTCCGATCATCTTGGCAGCCCTCCTCTGGACCTGCTCGTGCAGGTCCATATCTTTCCTATGTTTCCTTATATCTTCATGTTCTGCTTCACTGAATGATCTGATCACCAGTTCCAAGAACAAAGGCACCTAGAGGCCAACTTAGTTATTGGCTCAGGCCAATACAAGGCTTAACTTTTAGATTCTCCATTTTTCATTGAGATTCACAAGCCTAAGTAAAGAACACAATCTTCTCACTGCATAGAAAAGTTTAGGTACTATTAATAGGAGTCATAAAACAGCATGATGAATATCTTACTGCTTAAGTGACCACCAGTACTGATGAGATTCATAGCCTTAAAAAAATGTGAACAAAAAACAACACATATTTGCAAGGATAATTCTTTCCTCTCCAGATACATTTCTTCTCAGGACTCACACCCAGGAACTCTATTCTGTGTCTATATCAAGTAAATAACATTATTTTTGTAAAAAGGTGGAAGAATTTGGACATATCCTATCATCTAATACTCTTATTCTGTATACACTTGTACAGAATTTTTCATTAAGTATGTGGGATGGCAGGATTCAAACTCTTCTCCTAGTTTTCTGGATTGAAACCAAAAATTATTTTTTCAGAAAATTGCTTTAAACCCTGGATTAAAGGGGAACCTGGACTCACACATTTCTCAGTTCTTCTGTTAAAGGTGTTGCCTATGCAAACATGCTACAGGTTTTCACCAGCCCTGCACAGCAGGCCAAAGAGACAAGTATGCCTCCCCTTTCAAGTCAGTCTGGTTTTTTTGCTTCCCAGGCTGTAAGTCCACAGTTTAGCACAAGATGTCCTTCTAAGTGTAAAGGGGAATAGCCAGCTCTCGTAACCCCTGAAAGTTTCCTAGAGACACTAACAGAAAGGCCAGCTGGTGATCTTAAATGCCATGAGTTCAATGAACTGTACACTTCAGGAAATTGCTTCACTAAAATGGATGGTTTACTGCTCCTAATGCTGACCATCTCAGAAAATAGAGTGTTAGAGGTCCTGTCTCACCAGTTTTGTAAAAAAACTGCTTGGTTTGACAACCTCTAGCATTCCAAAAAGCTTCAAAAATATCCTTCCCATGTTTCCTCTCCAATAATAAATTAGACAATAATAAATGGGGTTTGTTTGCTGCCCAGAATCTTTTAAGTCACAGTACTAACTCAAAAAAAGGCTGAGTTAAGGAAATAAGATTCCCGAATGAAGCAAGTCTCATTTTAAAATGAAGTAACCACGGTTAGAATTCCCTTTCTTAAAGTAGCGGAAGGCTAGCCTGCAATGAGGGACTAAAACAATAACAGATACTTACATCATTTCTTGAGAAGCCTTAGTAACTCCTTTGTTTGCAGCAGCTCTTTAAAAATCACGGAGCATAAAAGAGAATAATACCGAATCTCCTCTTTGAAATAGCACTTCTTATCAGCACAACTCAAAGCATTTTATGAAATAACTAGTATCAGTATCATTCAGATCAGTAACTAACACACAAAAGGAATTTCTAGCCTGAGGACATGGCTCACACTCAAGGCCATACTCAGTAGGCCACACTGTTCTGAAAATAAATTATTTCAGGTCTTTTCTTTGTCATTACATTCTTTCAGTCACGGCTGACAGTTTTTCAAGATATTGTGCTCCTTCTGTGATATGTGGAACTGGTGGAAATTTCAGATGCGTGCTAAAATAATAGCTGTTAATATGAAAGTCCAACTCAAATGGAGAAACAATTAATAGTAGCTGGGTATTAGAATAGTAAAGAAGAGAAATGAAAGTGAGGTACTTGTTTCTCCAGAAGAGCCTCAGACCTGGGCTCAGTTCATCTTCTCAGCTGCTTCCATATGATAGGAGGAAAAACTCTATCATAAAGGATTCATATATATGCATAGGTTAACACATTGTACTTTTCACCTAATAAAAGAAATGTATGAGGAGGGAGCATTTCAGATACCTCTTAGCCCATATTTATTTCTAACCTTCAGGAATAGGGGATTGGTGCTGTATTCAGCTGGCAGCTGAGTTCATAAAGCTGTGTTAACACATGGTCTCATGGTGCTAAGAATATGATCCTGAGCTTTTTCACTACCCATTTTTCTGAATAACCTCTAATCTCCCTTTCCATAGATGGCTCCCAGCCTTTACATTGAATTTGTTACTTCAATGTAAACAGGGGCCATCTCCCTGTTATTCCAGATACTGCAAGTCCCAAAATCTTGAGCTGCTGTGGAGAGAAGACAAACCCATGTTTTCCCCTCAGAGTTATCATGCAATTACACCTGGCTACCATCTGTCTGCCCCCAATAAGTACTTCAAGCGTGATGGTAGCACCTCTTCCCACTAGTCTATTTAAGTTGAAGCTGAATGCCTGAAAAGGAAGAGTTTTAATCATTTGTGAAGGTCAATACCTTCACATAAGTGCCACCAGGCATCTCGCCAGCCTGACTGAAGTGTTCCCAGCCACTCCCATCCTGTCTCACATTCCAGTTAAAGAAAAAAAAAAATTAAAAAGCCTTTCCTCCTCCTCTTCCACATCCTTTTTTTCCTGTGAGGAGAGGCAAAGACTTCACATCTTTGAGGATTTAATGTGTGAACACAGACATCTACAAATCAGGTTTCACTTATACCACCTGTGAACTTCAGCATCCTTACCATCAGTTGGTAGCATCAGCAAGCACAATAACTCCTGAGACCTTTACCTTCTCCTTGTTCTCTCTACTCCCAAGCTACTGACTGACCATTTTCCTCTACAAAAGTGTTAAAATAAGAGATTTGCACATACTTAGGAGGTTTTTGCCACCCTACATTCAGCCCAGAACTTAGTCCCAAATAAGCCCTGTATCAGCTTTAGGACTAGCAACAATTAGAGTTCTCTCTATTCATTTTATAAAGCTTCCAATCTTTTCTATCAGTCTAAAAGTGTATTATCTTTCCAAAGGCAATAAAAATCCATGAAGAACCTCCTAAAAGTTGCACCGCAGCATGCAAAGAAGATCCACACGTTCCCTCCAGGCAGTAAAGAGTTTTCAGCATTGCTGTAAGACAGATCAAGTAACAGCTTTCATAAAATTAATCAGTATGTAACATGATGGAAAACCATGTTGATGAATCTGTGCTCTAAAATAGCAGAATCACTTGAAAGTAAAATTCATAACTAATTTTAAATCAAAAAGCAAATCAGCTAACTTTAAGTCTACAGAAAGGTAAATAGATGGTTGGAGAAACATTAAGGCTGTATTCTAATTTGGTACAGCTTTCCTTATGCACTCTATGAATTTCCGATAATACTGCATATAGTAAAGGTTGTAACAACCGTTCATAAATTATGAAGTATTTAAAATCAAAAGTATATGTATTAGAAACTTAATATCCTTTCTGTTCTCTGGTCATAATGATGGTTTCATTGCATCACCATTTCCTAGATTTATTTTTCTTTTTAATAAGGAACATGTCACTTTCTCCGTAGCATAGATACTGAAATGAAAAGAACAGTTTTGCTATTTATGGACCTAATCTTTACATGAGCAACACGAAATGCATGAGACAACTTCTCATGTAAGAACCACCCCTATGACTATGAATAGCACATTCGGTGAATGAAACAAGGATCAAAATTTTGGAGGAGCTGCTAATATCAATAAGGTCACAGAAGAGCACTGATTTACAATCTCAGAAAGTACAATCTCAGAAAACAGGGGATAAAAATGAAGATTGTTTCCTGAATGCTTCCCAGTGTCTGGCCAAAAAGGAAAGTGATAGCACAGGAGAAAGTATCCCACATTCCAGATAC
Source organism: Pygoscelis adeliae (assembly GCF_000699105.1). Classification (NCBI taxonomy): domain Eukaryota; kingdom Metazoa; phylum Chordata; class Aves; order Sphenisciformes; family Spheniscidae; genus Pygoscelis; species Pygoscelis adeliae. The sequence goes on from NW_008825428.1 coordinate 7,552,269, forward strand.
AGGGTGAATGCTACAGTATAGTTGCTAATGAATCAAACAAAAATCTGTGAGAAATTGCTACACAGTTAAGGATTCTGGCTGAGATGGTAACTGCCATTTTAACATATGTTTTCTGACAACCAATTTAAGCGAGAAAAATCAAAGCAGTCTGCACATCTCCTAAAAGGAAAAAAACCCATTAGCTATAAATACCTTCTTTTTGGTAGGTCTAGAGTTTAAAAAGTGAATTGAAGTCTTTTTAATCTAGTCATTTGTTTCATATACATCAACAGACGCAACAGATCATTTAGGGGTGTGAGGAAGTCTAGATCATGTTAGAAAGCTCATGCATGCAACTTATTTGTTATTCCCTTTATGTTATTTGCCACAGCATATGACTAATCCAAGAGTTACCTGAACTTGCACATCAATGTTTCCATTTTCTATCCGTGAATGCAACCAATCTGTATGGTAAATTACACATTGATTGGTCAGGGTACATGCCAAGAAGAGGACACAAGAAGATATAAATTACTCTTTGCTCTAATTTGTACTTATGCCATCTAAGAGCGTTTTGCTGCACTACATAGATTATATCAGCTTTAATTCACTCAGTAACAGCAACTCATTTAGTAACATTAAGCACTAAACAGGAGGATTAATGTGTTAATACTTCGTGAAAATGTGGTTAATTAGTAATTTATTGCTTGGGGGGGGGTTTGGTTTCACCTCTGTGGGCAGGCTGTGAGCAATGCTTACTGGGAACCATGCGCACTGCCATGTGGCCCAGACAGAGTGATACTGGATACTGTGACGGTTTTGATGTGAATGTCCTCTAACCACAAGTAGCAATACACACAGGCTACAGGTGGATATAACATTTAAGCACCATAAAGGGTATGAGCTACATAAAGCTGCCACTCTTTCTTACATACAACTGACTATATTCTCATTCACTAAATTGCTCCCTGATGCTTTCCTGTCATAGGATAAGCCAAAAAAGCCCCAAACTATGGTTACAGAGCTCACCTGTCACCCCAACCCTGGCAGAAATTACTGATTGTGCATGTCAAGGATGCTAGGCAGAAGTGACAACCCTTTCCTCAGCTGTGTTTCAACACAGCTCAGTCACTTCAGTAAATAATAACTGAGCACAGTTGCTTCAGCAAAGAGTAGCTTAGAGCTGCAGCGAGGTCCATAAACCAGGACTACCCAAGAGTTTTCCAGGACTATCTGTTACTGTGCAGTAACACAGTCCTTTACACAGACTGCTGAACTCACTTAAGAATACACTGCCTCTCTAAAACAGATAGACAACTTAACAGTCCTCTGGTTTTCTTTGTAAGATGTTTTCACTTGCTTATTCAGGCACCGTGTAAATTTGAGATCTCCATTAAAGCCACTATAAAGAACACTTTTAGCCTGATCCCATTAATGAGCTCTACATTCACGTAAAGGATTGTTAAATTGTAGTGTTTTATTGGGAAGAATAAAAAAGTGACTGCTCTAATGGTGCTACAATCCAGCACTAAAAAAAGCTGGTGACATTTTTCCCCAAAGTTAAACCCTTAAAAACCCAAACTACAACAAAGGCCATTTCTGTGTTTGTGCATGTGTGTATATTTGTATGCAAGGGTAGTAGTAGGAAATACTCTCAGGCACTGAAATATACATATCTAGCATGCATAAGTTAATGTTATAGAGGTTTTGTGTACATGCCAGGAATGATACAAGCAAGAAAGATGACAGTAATATGTTTTATTTGATCAGTATTGGCATAAAGCCATCACATTACCATTTGTTTCCTTTATGAAACTCAAGACTTAAATGGAAATCTTCTCTCTAACATATTTACACACAATGAACGTAAATATTCAATTTAGCACTAAAATAACAGTTACAATAAAAGTTATAAGAAAATGACATTTACTTTGAAATGTCATTTACAGTAAGAATATTTGTAGGGGAAAATATTCGAAAAAAGGAAAAAATGCTGTCTGACAAAAAGCATGATTTTAATCTCATCTGTTCATGCAAGATGCTTAAAAAGTTATACTTGAAAGTATACTGAAAACATTATTCTATTCATTTTTTTTACTACTGTATGTACATTATGACATTTCAATACGTATTAGATGATTTTAAGCAAAACTAATATTCCATACACAATTTTTATTAAATGCAATACAGCATATTAAATGCGACATAGAATAAATACATTCAAGTATGTTTACAACAAATCAGTCAGTATGTCCTATTTGATTTATACTACAGGATTTGTGTTTTGCCACTCATTTGACAGGGGAAATTGCTTCCTTGTGCCCTAAAGCATATAACCTTCAGGGATTATAATGCATACTAGTAAAGAGGAAAGCAAGTTCCAACAACCAAAAGAAATATTCGTTTGAATGAGTTTACACCCCTTTTCTTCCTCCCCTTTCCCTTTTTAGAAAGCTGATAAGCAGACTTGTGAAGAAGACTTTTCCTCCAAGTATCTTCTGAAAAATGACCTTAAATAGCACATTAATATTCAGAGTTCTGACATTCAGTATTCAATAGTTTATATCCCTGCTTCCTTTTCAAAAGCAAGACGTAGGCCCTTGCTATCCTGTATAACACCTTGAAACCACAATAACCTTACTTCACTCACCTGCCATCATTTCATGTGACCACTGAAGTTTCTTTACTGACACTTCTGTACACTGGGCAGCCCGTCGACCTGGCTACTCATCTTTCCAGAGACCGCAAAAATTCACCCACCACATTAAGAAAAAGCTGGCATCCAATACATTCACAGTTATTCAGATAAGAGAGACACTCTTTTCCCCAGCATGTTACTGTACTTCCTTCATCTGCAGTCTGGAAGTGTTACATGCCCTTGCACATTAAAGTGTTTTCTCCCTCCTGCCTTGAAGCAGTTCTGTTTGTCTTGCACAAAGTATTTTTTTCATGCAAGTTTGGCCTTATCAAGAGAGCTCAAGAAGTTCAGTAGAAATTCCCTTCCCCTCTTTGACACATTAAAGTATAAATAAAAGTGCTTAATACTTAAAAAACTGTACATACTAAAAAGAAATTCTGGGATTTTAGCCACATATTTTATACCTCTACATTGTTAATGAGAATTATCATGGAAAAGAGAGAAGGCTCATATTTTTAGCCAGCTAGCATCTGACAGATAACACCGTAGGAATTCAGCTTGCAGCCCTAAATTGTAGAAAAGAAAGTGCTATTGACATCAATGTCCCTGAAATAGGCCTCAAAGCAAAGTTAATTTTTAAGCATTGTTGAATCACATGCTGATACAGACCACAGAGCATGCCAAACATTTTATTTATTATTCTGATCAAGCTACTGTCCAGACAAAAAGCTGGGTAGTAAGTGAGTTTTATAGTTTAGAAATTCTAATGAAAAAAGAATATAGTACTTCTTGTAACTCAGTGTATTTTAAATTCCTTTCAGTTTTGCTTGCTAATGCATACAGAACCCAGAACCAAGAAATTCTTTCTACAGGTTAGATAATTTATTTTCCCCCAGAAAAGCTGAGAAATGCTGGGAAGGACTTATTGACCTATATTACTCACTTAAATAATGCACCCTAAAAATAATACTACATCAGATGCTTTTCTACAGAGGATTATTTTTA
>NW_008825428.1:7555923-7558257 GCF_000699105.1 Pygoscelis adeliae
TCATTTCAGTTTCAAGAGAGTAATTAGTTTACAGGGTACTATAAACAATCACAAATTAGTTACACACAGGCTTCACATACTACAAAAAAAAAAAAAAGAGACATGAAAACATGATTACTAGCCAAAATTAGAGTTATTCAGTATATCAGGCTCAGGTACAAACTCTGACTTATATATCATATCTTAATGATAGTTTCCCCCCACCAGGATGAAAAGTTAATGAAATTATTTTCTCTGGGATCAGAAGCAGCATTTTCATTAGAAACTCAATACTTTCTATTTCAAAAAAAAAAAAAAGAGACATGAAAACATGATTACTAGCCAAAATTAGAGTTATTCAGTATATCAGGCTCAGGTACAAACTCTGACTTATATATCATATCTTAATGATAGTTTCCCCCCACCAGGATGAAAAGTTAATGAAATTATTTTCTCTGGGATCAGAAGCAGCATTTTCATTAGAAACTCAATACTTTCTATTTTCTAATTATACAAACAGTCTGATCAAGTCCCTTCAGGTTAAATCCCTCCTAGTGCCTAAATTTTCTCATTGAACAGCATTCAGTTGATCTGAATGATAACTCCCAGTTAACCTCTCAATTGTTTATAATCTTATATACAAAGCAAAACCAAAACAAGATAAAAGTTTGCATGTGCCATTAAAAGAGTTCCAAGGAACACAGGCATAAGAAACAGCTGCTAGCTCAGCTAGTCCATTTTGCACTTTCTCAGGCCTCTCCCTTCCTTTTAGAGTTAATCAATTAACTATTGTCAGCTAGGGTACTATTCCTGCAAAACAGAAATCTTAAAACTTTGAGCATCTATGATAAAACTAGTTGCATGGCACAATATCATACCCGAAAAAGTAGTTTTCAAGAGCTCTTAGCTTGTTTTCTCAACATAGGGAAACAATTTCCACCCACTCCCATCCCTAACCACATTTTTAAGAAATACACGACCTATCCACAGCTCAGTTCTGCCATTGTGTTTGAGCAGCACACAGTGTTATTTTATACCAGGAGTTAAGGACATGTGTTTACACTTAAATGCTTAATTAGAAGCCCCATCCCTGTCAGGGAAGGGTGTTGGCTTGAGGGAGAGTTATTACACAATTAGTGAAGTCTGGAAACAAACATTTTGCTAGCTTGAGTACACAAGGCTTTTTAGAGCTGTTTTTTTTATTTTTAATAACATAAAGAAGTGCAGTAGAAGGGGAAGTCAGTATCACAGCTCCAGATTTATAGCCATCTCAGTTTATTACGCTGTAAATAACACCACTGCAGAAATGGTCAATGGTTTATTTGTACTGAGCAGCACTTCTCAGTGAGATATACATCACAAAAATATCATCCTTACTTCACTCAGCTTGTCTCTCAAGGGAGAAGCCATTCTCAGGGAGAGTTCAGAAGTATTTCCATAGCAGCTTATGCTCAAGGCATAGTTATGAGGCTTGATGAGTACATTTAAATCAAAACTATGGATGTTGTAATTGCTGAATTGTCGCAGACATAATCCCCTATTCTATGGGGCTGTCAACACTCCATCTCACATCTTGACTTAGAAACTAACAGTGTTTTGTTATGGCCTTTATACTGCTCTGCACTTGGGAGGAATCATCCACTTCTTTTTCCAGAAGTTAAGGAGTATAGACACTGAGGAAAACAGATTAAACTCTCCTTACATGCTAAATTTCCTTACTACCCATTTAGTCAAAGTGCCTTTGGGGGACACTTAGCAAATTTGGAACTGAATATTCTTGAAAGTCAACTGGATGCTTTGATTGTAATATTATTTGGGAAACACTTATTTCTCTGCAATAGCAGGTTACAGATTTAAGAACCAGCCCCATTATTCTAATCATTGGTCATTCTGACCAAAACAAAGCAACAGGGAAAGTATGTGAAAGAAAAATTAAAGTCACAGTTCAGTCTATTTTACTAGAAAAATCATATAGTTTCTGAACACTTATGAAGAAAACAAACACCCCGGGGTGGGACAAGCAAGAAAAGCAAAGGCTTAGTAAAGAATATACATTGCATCTTATACACACAGCAAATTTAAACAGGCTGCTATATCAACTTCAGCAAATTCCATAAATTTCATATGCTTTCCATTGCTAAACAAAATAAAAGCACCAAAGAATATATGCTGGTAAGGTTCATGCAAGCTACAGATAAAACATTGTGCCTCAACCATTGCAGTGTTAACTGGTGGCTGTAGGATCTCCTGCTGTTGATCTATGTGATCAACACAGTGACAAGAAAAATGTTTACTTATATGGGCAACCTGATATACACCTTGGTTATTAAAACATTTAAATAATCCCCCTTCCTT
>NW_008825428.1:7558323-7567649 GCF_000699105.1 Pygoscelis adeliae
AAATGAACGACACAGTTTATCAGCAGCCTGACTGAAGCAAATCTCTGCATCACCTGGGCTGTCCTCAGTCCTGGGCACTGGAAAGCTCAAGAATGTGATAACAGAATCTAAGAGAAGTAGTTCTTGCACAGCAAACAGGGAAGAAGTCCACTGATGTTGAAGTTTGCATTGCCATTTTCAGTATTTGAATATTTTGTGGTCAAAGGTCTTCTGTCTCCAAGACTTTTGAAATGTCGAGTTTCACTTCCATTAAACTTTTTGAAAAAATTGAGTATTAATAGTTCCACTAAACTATATTAAGCATAAGTACAGTGAATGCAGACATCAAAACACTAAAAAAAAGTATATAAGAAAGATTTTTACTCATGTTTTTCATCTTTTGGAATTAAATGGCTGAATTTGTTTCCTTAAAACACATATTTTCATTTTACAGAGTGTATTACATACAGTGGTAAATGTTTATATACTGCCCTTAAGTCCTTTCCTTCTTTGCCAATTCCATTAAACTGTTCAAGTAAATATGCAACATAAGCAAGATATATTAAGTTTCACCTTGCCAGGCAAACCCTCGCTCACAGGTATAGATGTGTAGGTTGAAAGGAAGAAACAGGATTGTCTCAACACTATTCCTTATCTCATGAAGCCAGAGCTACAGTTAAGATGATTTTGGAAGTATTTTTGCTCAAAAAAAAAGATTAGAGTCTGAAATGGACTTCGTGGATTACTGTAGGTTTGATTTTTTTTCTCTTTACGGAGCTGTTCTGCGAAGTGCAACAACATAACATGCCTCAGGTTTGTATATCATGATGAGCCACACAAGGGGTTTTCTTTAAATAGTTCTTTCTTCAAGGGGACAAAGCTGAGGTTGGGTAATGCTTGAGCACCTGCTGCTTCTGTCATAGTCAATAACTGCAGGTGTCAGTGTGGGACTAGCAATGGCAGCTGCTGGTTTCTCTACAAGAAGCCACAAATGAGGCAGAACAGAATAAGTCAAAGCCAAAAGCTGACTAAAGACTTAATTCAACCTTTATGTGACCCTAGTAATAGCACAAGTTCTCAAAAAGACATATAAGTTCGAGGAGCATCAGTAGTCTGAAAGCATGAGATGCTATGAGTGTTAAGCTACCAGGCTGCTGTGTTAGCAAGAGTGTAGCCCAGTGGTCAAGGTAAGTGATTCTTCCCCTCTGTTCAGCACTTGTGAGGATACAGAGGAGATGGAGCCAGATTCTTCTTGAAGGTGCATGGTGGTAGGACAAGGGGCAATGGTCACAGGTTGAAACACATATTAGGTTTCCCAGAGAGGTTATGAAATCTCCATCTTTGTCAAAACTAGACAACAGAGCCCTGAGAAGTGTGATCTGATGAGACCTGTGTTGGACTAGATGACCTCCAGAGGTTCCTTCCAACCTAAATTATGATTCTGTGCAATGTACTAGCAAAAAGCATAAAGACGCATCAATAGGAATTGTGAAGCAAAATCATTGTCTAGTAAAGGGAAATCCAAAAGAAAGCAAAGATGGTTGATTGGGAATGTGGAAAATATAGACATATTATCAAAGATTATGTTGGACAAGACAACACAGTGCGAAACTAAGTGAAAGAACGACAGTTGCCACCAAAACAAGAATGGTATTAACAAACCGTTCAAAGAGAGTACTTATTGAATAGAAGTGTAGTTAACACTGGTTTAGTGGCCAATATGGAGAAAATAAAATAGCCAATGTCAGCAGAAAAACATGGTTCAAAACTGTCTTCTGTCAGAGCCTTTCTAGAGTTTTTGAATGTACTTTCTGCTCAGCATGTAGAAGTCCCTGCTATTACACTTCTGTAGTGTTGTTGAAATAAGAAGGCTTATTGTTTATAACCATCCTGTGACCAAGCGATGCTACAAGTTTGACATTTTACTGCTAAAAATGTATTTATATTCATTAGCATCTTTCCTTTAAACTTCTGTTTTTCCATACAATGATTCACATTTTTCAATTTGGGGCCAAAATAGGACATTTTAAAATTCTAATGTTTCAAAATATTTGACATACTCATTTTCAGAATTTCTTATTTTTTTCTTCATTTGCCATTAAGCATAATAGAGCACTGTGTAGGGATACTTGTTTCATTTTCTCTTTCTTTTTTCCACTTTATTTTTTTGTCTATCTGTATCTCTTTATAACTTATTCAGCTTCTTCAAATGAAAATAGTAACCTCAGTCTAACAAAAATAGTTAAAGAGAAAAGAAAAGCCAGGAAGAAGAAGAAAGAATTAACCACAGTAAAAAAAAGATACGTTTCTAAAGCATTTTTCATCTGCATATAATTGATTTTTAAAAAGTTCTAATTTTTAATATTTTCCTAAACCATTTCTAATTCAGCTTCCTAAGAGAACAGCTTTTACTGTCATGCTGTGAGTTTGTCTATTTATCCCTCCTGCACAGTATGCTTTGGATCTATCAGCAAATTTCAGCCATATTTGAAAAAAAGCACTCAGGGGTAGGTTCCTACAACAGCTCTGCACAACATATGGCTCCATGGCCACATGAAGCTATAGGGCCTTGGCTTCTGAGAAGCTAAGACGCAGTGTATTCTGCTGAGCGGCAGTCAAAGGACAGCAGCCAGCTTGCCTGTCAGCACACTCACATAAAGTAGTGAAGGCCCACTTATTTATTGCCTACCAGCAATAGAGACTGACGAGCTGGGGAACAAGGTCCTGGACTGGCCCCTGGTTTGGCACGGAAATTTTGCTTCCTCAATTGTCACTTATGAGCCTAAGTACTCAGAATATATGCAAGTTGAACGGCTGCAGTTTAGCTCTTTTGTATGAACAGAAATCTTTATTAGGATGCTGTCTCCCAAACTCTGGGAATAAAACTTACCAAAAAAAATTGCATTCATAACCTGAATGTCTGCTGTCTATACATAACGCGTAATATGCAGTCGTATCATTCCTTAAGTTGTGTATGTTGAATCTTCACATTCCATGGACATACCAAACTGTGCTTATATTATGCAGCAGCACTGCGAATGTACTTCCTTTACAATTTACTGCAGGGTTTTAACAGTGTTATCAGAAAATTTAAGTCTGCCTGCATTTCAGTTAGACCATATCTACTTCTGCAAATGTTATTACTAGGATGTGTAAGATTATGCAATCAAGCCCATTATAATTACATTGGAGAATAATAGCACTCTGCAATTTCAATGCCAATAGCATATCAAAAGCATTCATAATAAATTTCTAGATGTAATCCAACTGATTTCCTGTCTTTGAAATAGGATTTTCTTTTCTGAAGGTGAAAAACCTGTTTCCATTTCCAAGGTTCAAAACTGAGCTAGACTGCATTTTTAATGTAATTTGTTTTGTTAGTATAATTAAATCAATAACTATCTTTCAATAAATGCATTACAATGCAAAATGAGAGATTCATTAACATTTTAATCCCCAATTATGTTCTCCCAGCCACCGATTTTTTTCCCCTTCTAAGGCATCTATGAGGAAAACATATTCAATTGCATTTTAAAATGCCTTGAGGGCAGGCATAAGTACTGGGGATCCTATTGACAAAAGCAGAACCTTTCTGTATAACCACTTATTTTGAGATCCTGTTTATTAAGTGACTCCAGTCCTACCGCATTAATTACTTGTTAATTCTAGTCTTCCTTTTGCCCCCTCCCCACTCCCATCTTTCTGAATTATGGTCATCACGGGCCAACCATTTGCCTACATGAGGAGGCTTACATATGGAGGATCAGGAAAAAAACCTTCAATCACAATGACTTCCAGAGAGTTTCATAGATATATGTGTTCATTCATCTTGGTGATTTTTGCTTTCAGCATTAGTGAGCCAAGCATTTTAACATCATTTTACGTTTTGCAATTTGCAAGAAGCATTCTTGCAAAATTTTGCAGCGGCAGGCTTGGTATAACCTACTAAAATCCTTGAAGTAAAAATACATACGTTTTCCACAGAAAAAAAGTCTGAAAGAATTAACCACACTTAGCCAAGAACTTCAAAAACCAAAAGGCAAGTGTGAAGACCTTTGATTTTCTGAAGTCTCATGTTGTCCGGGCTTGATTTATAAGTTGGAAATGGACAGCATAAGCAACATTGTCACATGGAGAAGTCATTCTTTTACAGAAAACACACTGAAACTTTCTGCCAACTATCCCATATAAGTTCATCCTTAATATCGATCTAGGAAAACATAGCAGGTCTTATTCTATTGAATGCACTGGTTCTGCTAATATTGACTTTTTAATGATTTCTGTCTTATTAATAATTAAAAGAAAAGCTTCGCTATTTGTAACTACTACTACTAACACTAAAATCCTCTTTTAAGTTACCAAGCTCTATACAGACATCATTTCTACTGGCAAATCACTCTGATTCTCCAAGCACTTTATACAAAAGCTTACATCAATTTTTGATGCACTTACATTGGATTGTTTTATGATTTGTTTTGCAGTCTACAATCTGCTGCAATAAAGATGAAAGGGATCATTGGGCATCACAACAGAGCAGTTCCATGATGTATCAGTGTGCTGATCTCAAAAAGGTCTCTTTTTCAAAACAACAACAAAGAAAAATATCTATGTTCCCCTTTATAGAATATTAGTGAAAATAAAAAATATTTCTCCAGCAATTTCCACAATTTTACCTGTCCTGACTTTAAAATGATCAAAGAATATTTAGATCGAAAGTCCCATGACTGAAGCTCCAAAGTGCCTTTGGATATCTGCCCAAGTTCCTGGCTCTGCGCTTCTGTGCTGCTTTAAATGGTTCAAAATACTACAAGGAGCTGAGCATGTTAAGGAACTCCTTTTCAATGATAAATATTTCTGATAATTTTAAACTTTAAGAAATAAATAGAGACAGTATATTTCAATCTTTTTAACGCTACTTGCAGCATCTTAAAGTTTTCATTTAGTTAACATAGAAATCCAATTTCTGTGATAGGGAGGTTTATTCTGAGCCATTGCCTCTCTTTTAGTAGTCTGTACACTTTCACATTCATTTTGCAATATGCAGATCAAGCATCCTCTCTCTTTTTTCTCTCCCTCCCAGATATGTGCCATACAACGACAGCTTATCACCATTATCATCTATATTTTGGTGAGATTGCAGAGACTGCAATCACCAACAAGGTTCTTGCTGTTAGTCACTGTGCAACCATGGAGGAATATTTCACATAAGCACTAGAATTGGTCAAACTCAGAATAACTGTTAATAAGTAATCTGTTCATGAATTTTTACAGCTCTTGTGAAAGTCAGGAGAGGCATTGAAATATCAGAGTAATAGAAAGTTTTCACTTTGCCTTGATTCAACATTTATATGACACACTCCTACATTTCCACAAAATTGTATAGGATCTGTATAATGCTGTTCATCACACGAGTCTCTTCTACAGGACAAACGCACAATGTGTTGGTTCTCCTGATGTATCCCACAGGTACCAAAGAGCAGACCTCAGTGAAATGCGGAAGCAATCCTGTGAGAAATGTTACCATTAGGAAAGAATGGGGTATTCTCCGTGATACCATGAGGTATCGTGAGAACTCTTTAAGCACAAGCTAATCTCAGAGTGACAAAAAATTCCAGTTTCTTAGTAAGTCATAGAGCTATTTAAGTTTTTGTCCACCTAGTTCCATGCAAAATCTTATTGCTTCCATTTCTAACAGCACAAAATTAGCAAATTTATTATTTTTCTTGCAGAAAAGTATATTTCCAAGCACTTACTTAATCATTTGTTGAAAAATATTTTGAAGGCAACAAGGCTTATGAGTAAATGTGTACTCATTTTGATGTGTACTCACAGTCCCAGTACTCTGGGACTGTGCTTTATTTTAATAAATAAAAGGGAGAGGGCTTCTTTGTATAAATTGCAACAATACTGAATGCAGACAGCAACATATTCTCACTTCAGATTACTTTGTTATTCAAAGCAATTTATGGGCTTCAATCTGAGTGCATTCACACACTAAGCACATTACAATTGTAAGATTTGATGAAGTATTAATAATTCTACACACAGCCTTACCAATTGTTTACACTAAAGGTAAATGTTTCTCTTAATTTGCAACACACTTTAGAGTACTGGATTAAAACCATGTCCAGTTCAGGTCTATCTACAACCTACCCCAATTCACCTTTCTAACAACTACTATAATAAATTATGTGTTATATCATGTTCCTAACCTCTATTATTTTCAGCTGTAGAGTTGGGCATTGTCATCAATATTTTACTTTTTAATTCAACTGCATGATTTGAGTGAGTTTCTTAGTCTCTACCCTTCATTTTACCTCTGAAAGCAAAAGGTATAAAAGGGATTTTAGGAAAGGATTAAAGTATTTAGTCTTCCAGAGGGCGCTAAAGGTTATTTATCATTTTAACTCACGTGAAACAAACATCTATAAATCTCACCACGTCCCAAAGCACTAATAGCGGCAGTAGGCAAAATTAAAAACCACCCAAACTACCATAGAACATTTTCTATCAAACTATATGTGATGTAATGTCAAATATCTACCTAGTATGTTTTCCATATTGGCAACTAACTTAAGCAGCACCAAAATCCAAAGACCTTTCAACATAGAATCTGACACACCAGCCAGTGCCATGACTGCGAAACCCATTTTCTTCAAAATCCTATACACAGTGCATTACTATTACGATGTATCTGCAGCTTTTTTGGACAAAGTATGAAATTTTTACTATCTAGAGAGCAGAACTGATAGGACAAATTCATGTTGTGGTTTACTGGTTTGGCAGTGCTTGGCCGGCATGCCTGTTATCTTCTCCACGTTTTCTGTTTTATTTGAAATTCATTCTTAGGAGTTATAGTGCAATTATTCTTGCAGGTACTATACTGCAACACAGTTCTTGTGAATATCAAAAACTACACACTGAAATTAATTTTGTACATTCAGTGGTGGCTATTCAGCACAAGTCTTTGCTTAACAACATTATTTCCTCTCCTGCCGAGGAATTTGTTCTCTTTATGCCTATTCAACACTAGCTACTGGAAGCAGAACTGGTGGAGAAATTCTGAAAAATAGGCTGCTTAGCTGAAATCAGAGCATTTAATAAAACTGGATTATGTTGTAATTTAATTTGAAAAGAAAACTAGAAAATAAAGCTCTAACAAGATGCGAGCAGAAAAAAATAGTCCATCTTCTCATTTTCAAATCGTCTTTGTTCAAAGTCTCCAATTTGTGTAATAGTGTAATAAGAAGTCTAAATTTTCAGATGCAACAGTTTGATTTTGTAAAGAAGATACATTTTGATTAACCTATCTTCAAAAAATCTATATTTTCCTAGCAACAAATTTAAAAATGTTAGGGCTTGTTCATTGGGGAGAAAAAACAAACCAAAACAAATTTCAGTGTCTTCAAGTCTTTGCAAAATTTCTCTTATCTTCCTATATTTAACCTGTTCTGCAGATACTCATCTAAAGAAATTATGGTAGGACAGAATTCAAGCAGTGTCTTGGGAAGTGAGTGAAAGGAAAAGAAATAGAGTGGAAATGTCAGACAATTCGAGGAAGATCAACTAACATGAGAAACCATCTTGGAAGCAAAAGCTAGAGTGAGATGAGTTGTGCAAGACTGAAGTGTCATACATAACTGTAGCTTAGCTTTTATTATTTGAAGGCAGAACCACCTCAATTTCTGGCAAGTATCTCTGCTCTAGTCTCTCCAAATGCCCTCTCCATGTCCCAAAGAAACAGAATTCTCAGTTCAGACACCAACAGCTTCTTCTTCCATCTGATCCACAAACGCCTTGGTCAAACTTTATGGAATAAACCAAGCTTTCTGAGTCATCCTGGACATGTTTAGAAACTAAAGAGGGAAATGGCAGTACACAGACTTGAATGCAAACATGGCTTTTGGATTTACATAATGGTCCAAGAAAAATTGGAGCTTGAAAAAAGATTTTTAAAAAGAGTGGTTGAAAAATAGGAAAAAGTAAAGAATTTAAACATTCACATAACATCAGAATTGCGTTGAAAACTGTATTACTAACTTAAACCTGAGTTAGCTCCTTCTTCTACAAGCACAAGGAAGTTCTCCTGTCAAGGTTATCTCTACTCCTTTATTTCCCACCGTTCATTAAAGCAGTGGATGAAACTCAGCCACACATTTCAAACCTCCATGATTAAGAACGTGAGACATGCACTGACAAATAACATACATATGTTGTAGTATTTACAGACTGGAAAACATGTGCTGGACACGGCTGAAAACAGGACTTGTACTGGAGCAAGACTGACTCCACAGCTTCTTGAGGCCCCTTTCAGCCCTGGTTTTCTGTTATTAAATACGGTTATGCAGAACGTGCATAATTTTCACAAGATTTTCTTAGATGAGACTCATTACAGCTTTTGGGGGAGGCTATAGCTGCTGAAAGGGTTCAAGGTAGTCATGTGTAAGTTCTCAGTTATGCACAGGGTAGGCTTGCTCCATGTAACAACTGCAGTAATTAACTCCAAACTTTGATTTCTATACCCCTGCCAGGGTACAGCATGGGCTCCCTGGGGGCATCAGGGCAGGGCCTGGCAGCCACAGCTAGATCCCATCCCACTGCCCCAGCCAGGAGCAGGGCAGCTGGGGAGCAGCCCCATCCCCAGGCATCAGGCGTCTCCCTGGGGACAGGGACAGGCCGAGGCTGGGCCGGGAAGTCAGCCTGCAGGACTCTGGGGAGCTGGAAACCAGCACCACTGCAGTGTTGCTGGGACAGGTGGCTGAAATGGGGTCCTGGGCCCTGGGCAGGGAGGTCCCAGGGGATGGGCAGGGACAGTCAGGGCTGTTGGTGCCCTCAGGGACATGACAACCCCTACTAAAGCAAGAAGAACTACAAGATAGCTTAGCTTTGAGAAGGCACTACATTTCTTTATTTATAAGAATCCTAAATGTCTGCAGTATCACCAAATGCTTTTTTATATGTCTTTGTTGCCCTTAGACTGCTTGGTTTTCCTTCACTGCAGAGCCAGCTGGACATCAGTCCCCTTTTCAGCCTCCATCTTAATTCTGCCTAGTCCTTGTTTGGTCTCTTTCTCTTTCCCCTTGCAGATCCCTCCTTATGAAGGGATTCTTTAGCCCCCTCGGATAAAGAGCTACATGGAGGAAGCCACTGGCTGCAGACAAGATGTTATTTTGGTGTCACGTGTTATTTAGAAACAGCATTGCATGCAGACAGGTACTAATCCTGGCACCCTACATTTCTTCTAGAGAAACAGAATAATAAAAAGTAGAGATGAAAGAAATCCTGAGAGATTACCCAGTCCATTTCTGCATCCCAAGATGGAATCAGAGACACTCAAACCATGTTAG